>NW_007251427.1:457618-499026 GCF_000164805.1 Carlito syrichta | reverse complement strand
CCACCTCAGCCTCCCAAAGGCGTGGGATTACAGGCTGAACCACCGAGCCCGGCTGCCCCCTTTTTTTTTTACCAGCCTGAACTCACTTGGGTCTGTCCAGGCGGCAGGGCTTGATCTATGGGCTGGGTAACCTGCCTGGGGGAAGGGAGGGAGCCTCTTGACCCAGGGGTAAATCATGGACTTCCCCTGAGGGCCCGTCAGTTCCCCAGGAAAGAAGCCCTGAGCATTTGTTATCTCAATGTTTCCCCTGAGGGGCTGACCACATGATTCATTTCACTCACACTAATTGGATGTAAATTAGATGAGAAATCAGTAATTTGTCCAAAGATTTGTCATTCGGGTGGCTTTCCAGGCAGTGGAAAGCACTGGTCCTGGGAAGGCGCCCCCCAGCTGTAAGGGAGGTACAACCCTGCTGTTTTAGGAGAGGAGGGTGAGCTTCTTCGTGGTGACTTCTGCATTTGCATTTTAAAAAAAGAATGGAGCTAAGGTGGAGATAGAAGGGGAGGGAAAGTGGAGAAGAGGAGGATTGATGGGAGAGGCGGAAGGGGAGAAGGAGAGGAAGAAAATGGAGAGGAAGGGAATTGAGGATGAGGGAGAGAACCGAAGAGGACAATCAGAGGATTCTCTGGCTACCTCCAGCCAACTGGAGGGGTGGGGGAGCCTTCAGGTAATGCTGTTTAGTGTCGATAGGAAAAAGGATTACTCCAGACTGGTTCCCTACAACAATATGCTAATCAACCCCTTGGGCCCACTACGGTCTGGGTAGCCGGGCAGCTGCCTCTGTCCTGTCTCCGGGAGTGTGATGGCCGCTGATTTAATGAGGGGGAGGGCACAGAATGGGCCCTGGCTCCTGGGAGTGGGATCAGACAATAACTCGGTGGGGGTGGTCAGGGCAGCATGGAAGGTGTGGATCTGACTGGGGAGCCTATGTGGAGAGGAATGGCAGCAGTCAGCACTCCCCAAGACCCCCCAGTGTTGCTCCAGGATTGGGTGAGAGCAGCGGTTTATGTTCTGTTATTAGAGAGACAAAGTCCCCTGAAGAAAGACAAAAATATAAATATGTTTTAAAGGGACTCTGAGGCCTGAGTCAAGAGTATACAGAAAGGGAGGGGAAGCACTGAGCTGGGCAGGTAGACAAAGGGAAAGGGGTTACTAGCCCGAAGATCCCTTCAGAGTAGTTGTATCCTAACGGTGAAAGACACTAAGACCCCAGCTCAAAGCAGGAAATGCCAAAATGGGATCCCTGCCTACCCTTCTAGAAGAGAAGCCTCGAGCATCACTGCTAAGGAAGGAGGCAGTTGTCTGGACTCTAGAAAGTGGGTCTTACCTGGCCAAGGAGGCTAAAGAGCAGAGGCAGAGAGCAGAAGCTGTGGACACACGCGTCCAGGCTCTGGGGCATAATACAAAGTCAAGGGACCTGCAGTAAGGCAGATTGGAGGGAGGGTGTCTGAGGTGTTGAGACCTTGAATTTGAAAAGACTCATTATTATGTGTGCATTCATTCCCTCTCAACATTCCACACATATTTATTAAACTTTTTCTGTTTGCCAGACTTGGTGCTAGGTGCAGGATGAACCAGACAGACTTGGTTCCTCAAGCCTCGAAGCAGCAGCAAGTCTAGGAGGAGAAGTAGACGTCAATCAAGTAGTCGTGCACATCCATGTGTGAAGATGTACTATGCTAAGCGCCACGCAAGAAAGGAGCACAGGGCTTTGGCAATAAGTAACAGAAGAACTGGACTGAACCTGGTGGTGGGGAGGTTGAGGAAAATAATGCCAAGGTAATCAATTCAAAGTGATAAAGGGGTACAGCTCTTGATTCTCACAAGGAGAAGCATTGACTTTGGTGCCTAGTCCTCATTGGGGGTGCATGAGAGTGTATGGGAGTGGTATGCAAGTGAGTGCTTAAAACTACCTTGTGAGTTGCATGCTGTGTGTTTGTGTGCATATTTGTCTTCCTGCACACAAATATGTGTCTGTTGGGGTCTCAGCTGGGGTGGAGGATGCACTCTTCTGAAAGCTTATGCTGATTGTTTTGGGATATATTTCAAAACAGCATAGGCGGCAGCGACTGGACGCTGGGGGTAGCCTAAAGAAAATCTCCATGACTTCATGTCTTCGCTTTATGTCCCCAAATTTGAGAAAGAAAAAAAAGAAAGCAACCCTACCCCTCATTATTCTGAGTCTGTTCCATGTGATTATAATGATGAAAATGCCTGACCTGTGCTTTATGAGGTTCAATCAGGTTTTCCCTTCCCTCTTCCCCAAAACTTTCCTCAATTCTTTCTCCCCTCTTTCCTTTTTTGTTTAATACATTATATTTTATTGAGCCTATTAAGTGCCCAGAACTGTTAAGCCCTTCAGAAAGGTTATTTGTATTTCAAATAGGTAGGTATTTGTATGCCCATTTTACAGATGAGAAAATGAAGGATGAAAGAAGTCAAGTGACTACTCCAACATCATGCTGCCAACAAGTGAAGAAAGAGCAGAGACACCAGCTCCAAATTTACAACCTCTTACTCCCAAATTCCTGCTCCTAATTCCTTCCATTCCCACCCCCACCCCACACTTCCTTTCTTTCTTCTCTCTCTTCCTCTTTCTCTTCCTTCTGGGCTTCTATAAACATCTACAAGTTCATGATGAGCTAGAGGTTGGTTACTCACCTTACACCATGGCTTTCCGCTTTTATACAAGTGTGATTCTGTAATGAGGATCTGATTCATGCACAACTCTTGAGGACACCTATATCCGCCTCCCATTGCCAAGTTCCTCAGCAAATGTTAAGGTGTTGGGGGAGAATTGTCGACATTTCAAAGTTGGAAGCACACCCGCCCTCATTCCACACAGAGGAACCGAGGCCCTGAGAGGAGAGAAGCCTTGTGAAGGATGATGGGACTTGACAGAGGAAAAGTGAAGACCAGAATCCAGCAAGGTCTCTTTTGATTCCTGTTGTGTTCCAGCCAGCACACATGCTTCCCTCTGAGGAATCAAATCAGGGCATCCCTTAGAAGACTGTGGCACTCCAATGGATGCCATTAAAGACGTTCCTCATCAACACAGAACCTGTACCACTGGGCAAAGGCACCACCAGCCATTCTGCAAGTTCTGACAAATGCCTCCCAGGCCTTGGGTTGCCAAGGGAAGTTTCCTCTTTTCAGATGAATAAGCTGCTATCCCAGCTGTTGTAGGGGATGGCATTTGTACGTCAAGGGGCTATATCGCTACCCTGTTGATTAGAGGACAGGGAAGGGGAGTTCGAGAGAGGTAAATGTGGCTAAACAACATGACACCCCCTTTTCTTCCCTCCTCTCCCTTTAGTGGTCATGCTGGTGGTGACTGTGACTGTAAGAGTATCAGCTGTGATTTTCACTGATGCCCTCAGGGACACCAGCTGACCAGAGCATCAGTAGCCCTGGAGTCAGGCAGGTTTGCTTTCCAAACCAGATCCTGAAATTTTTTTTTTTTAAGTTGGAGTCTCACTCTGTCGCCCAGACTGGAGTGCAGTGGCACGCTCCCAGCCACCGCAGCCTCGACCTGCTGGGCTCCGGCGATCCTTCAGCCTCAGCTTTCCAAGTAGCTGGAACTACAGGCACGTGCTACCACGCCTGGCTAATTTTTTGATTTATTGTAGAGATGAGGTCTCGCCAAGTTGCCCAGGCAGGTCTCGAACCCGCGGGCTCAGGCAATCCATTCACCTCAGCCTCCCAAAGTGCGGGATTACAGGCTGAGCCACCGAGCCCGGCTTCAGATTCTGAAATTTAAGAGGCTTAGCTTCCCCATCTCTAAAGTGGGAATAACAGCCCCCACTATATGTGTCTCAGAGATGCTGGGAGAATCAGCTAGAATTGTATTAAACACCAAGCAAGTAGTACCAGGCCTGGCAAACAGGGAAAATTTAATGAAATAAGGTAAGTAAAAGCCAAGCACTGCCCGGCACATCCGAGGAGCTCATTCACTGTGAGTTCCTCCTTCCTCTGCTTTCCAAGGCTGGGTCCTGGACTTTGGTAATTAGGACAAGAATCCAGAGGTCACCTCCTGCCTCCCCTTTTGAGTGGGGCCTGAGTTTCCTGCAAGTAGCTAATGTCATTTTTCTAAAACTGATAGATAAAACTAAAAAATATCCAGAGTATGAAATTGCTTTTTAAAAATTGAGATAAAATTCTTTTGACATAAAGTTAACCACTGTAAAGTATACAATTGAGCAGCATTTAGTGCATTTCCAATATTGTGCAACCACTGTCTATATCAAGTTCCAAAACATTTTTATCACCTCAAAAGAAAACCCTGTGCCCCTTAACAGTTGCTCCTGTTCCTCCCTCGCCCCCAGGCAACTACCAGCCTGCGTTTTGTTTCTGTGGATTTACTAATTCTGGATATTTCCTATAAATAGACTCTTACCATGTGTGACCATTTGGGTCTAGATTCTTCACTTAGCATAATGTTTTCAAGGTTCATCGACCCTGTAGCATGTTCACATACTTCATTCCTTCTTATGCCTGAATAATATTCCATTGTATAGATGTGCCACATTTTGTCTGTCCGTTCATACACTGATGGGCATTTGGGTTGTTTCTATATTTTGCTACTGTAAATAGTGCTGCTATAAACATTCACGTACAAGTATTTGAGTGCCTGTCTTCAATTCTTCTGGATGTATACCTAGGAATAGAATTGCTGGGCTTTACAGAAATTCTATGTTTAACTTTTTGAGGAAACACCCAACTGTTTTCCATAGTGACTGTACCATTTTACATTCTCATCAGCAGAGGACAAGGGTTCCAATTTCTCTACATCGTCACCGGCACTTATTATTTACTATTTTTACAGACATCTTAGTTGGTGTGAAGTGGTATCCCACTGTGGTTTTGATTTACATTTCCCTAATGACTAACAATGTTGAGCATCTTTTCATGTGCTTGTTGGCTATGTGTATAACTTCTTTGGAGAAATGGCTATTCAAGTCCTTAGCCCATTTTTTAATTAGATGGTGTGTCTTTTTGTTTTTAAGTTGGTTACACCTCCATGAATGCCAAGAGTCTGTTGGTGGATAATGGCTAGTGGGAGTACCTAGAACAAAATTTTCAAGGTCCCCTGACCACTAGACTCAGTGTCCAAAGTCAGGACTGTAGTGGTCAAACCAGGATGCCTGACCAGTTTATTTCTGTTTGTATTAGTGCAGAGCAGGCAGAGGAGAGACAGGCTAAGGGGCTTTGAAGTTACATGGAACTTGGTTTGAATTCCAGCTCCTCTGCCTTTACCATCTGGGTACCATTGGGTTGGTGACAATCCCAGACTGTCAGTGTCTTCATCTGTAGAATGTTTCTGAGGGTGGTTGAGAGAACTTATCAGTGCTGAGATGGACCCAAAGGTATGAGACACCACACCTGGCGGCCAGAAGGTGCTTGAGAAACGGGCATTCCCTTTCTTCTTTTCTCACCTTCCCTCTCCTCTGGCCCTCTCTTTTCTCACCTTATTCTCACCAATGGTGATGTAGATTTCTGGGTTATTGAGGCTGGGTAAGGATGTAGACACAAGTTGCAGCAGACATAGATGTTATTCAGGGAGGATCTCAACAGGAAGATGGAAGGATTGGTAGGTGCTAAGAGTTTGACTCACAGTAGGGATGGGCCATCCTGGAATTGCAGGTAAAAGAAACAGGAAGTGCTCCAGGCTTCTCTGTGGGTTCAGGTACCAACTGTGGGTTCACAAAAGGGGGTGAAGGTGACAGAACTCCAAATGATGCTCTTCAGATCCAAAATCCAAGTGTAGAGCTTCTAGGCCAACAGCTGGATTGAATTGACCATCAGATTAGACATTTGTTGGCCCAGGGTGGGTCTTCAGCTCTTGCAAAAAAATTGAATTTTAGAGTTAAAAAATTTGTGCTAAAAGTTTTTTTGTTTGTGTTTATGGTTTTTGTTTGTTTGATTGCTTTTGGCCTTTTTTTCAGTACTTGACTCTGTGGGTAAAATTCAAACTGATCACCATATTTTAAAAATATTGGCTGGGTGTGATGGCTCATGCCTGTAATCCCAGCACTTTGGGAGGTGGAGACAAGAGGATTACCTGGGCCCAGGGGTGTAAAACCAGCCTGGGTAACTTGGCAAGACCTGTTCTCTACAATAAATAAATAAATACAAGCAATTAGTTGGGTGTGGTGGTGTGCACTTGTAGTCCCAGCTACTTGGAAGGCTGAGGCAGAAGGATTCCCTGAGCCCAGCAGATCGAGGCTGCAGTAGCCATGAGCATGCCACTGCATTCTAGTCAGGGTGACAGAATGAGACTTCAACTCAAAAAACAAAGACATAAAAATATGTATATATGACAATAACTGGCATCTATTGTATGCATATCATGTACCAAGCTTGTACATATATTAACTCAATTAATCCTTATAACCACCCTATTACTATGGTCTGAATTGTGCCCTTCCAAATTCATATGTTTAAGTCTTAACTCCCCATGTGACTGCTTTATATAGGGTCTATAAAAAGTGATTAAGGTTAAATGAGGTGATAAGAGTCTAGCCCTCATCTGACGGAGCTGGTGTCCTTCGAAGAGGAAGGCACACAAAGGCTCTCTCTGCCGTGTGAGGACATAGGAGAAGGTGGCTGTCTGTAAGCCAGGAAGATAGCACTCTACCAGAACCTACTCTTGCTGGCACCCTGAGCTCAGATTTCAGCTCCCAGAACTGTGAGGAAATAAGTTTCTGCATCTTAACCACCCAGTATATGGTATTTTGTATGGCAACCCAAGCTGACTAACACACCTAGAACCTAGGTGTGCTTACTAGTCCCACTTTACATCTTTTACAGAGAGGTTAAGTCACTTGACCAAGGCCACACAGCAGTTAAGTGTCAGGGCCAGAATTTGAACCCTAGATATCTAGCTCATGAATCTGTGCCCTTAACCTTGAGGTCACCGTCACCTCAACAGCCTCATTGCAAGGGAGCTATCCAGAATGTTGAAGTTACTCTCTTTGGGTGGTGTTGGCCCTACTTAAAATCTTTTGACCACAGAAGTGAGAGGAGGGTAGCTTACCAGTTATTCCAACACAGACCATGAGTGGTGCACTGCAGTTGGTAGGAGTGCCAGCAGATGAGAGCTAGCTATGTGCATCTTTTCCCAATGCTGTATTCAGTGACATCATGTTGGTAGGTTGAAATTCACCATGGTGGGAGTATTTACACCATAGAAATTGGCAAACTCCATAAGTCAGAGCCTTTCCACTGAAGAGCCAGTTGTTAAACATTTACCAGTAGACTGCTTCATATCACATCAAACACACGGAGGAGGTGTGTGAGGGTAGGCTCCTTGTCAGTTTGGAGTAAGCCCTGGTCCTACAGGAGCTGGCCTGGTGACCATCTGGTTTGGTTGTCTTTTGAAAGAATTACAGAGCCCTGAATGTTGAAACTGGAAAGGCTCTTAAAAATATTCAAGCCCAACTTCTCATGTCACAGATGGAAAACAAGGGCCCGGAGAGGGGAAGTGATTTGCCTAAGGTCACACAGCACATTTCTCAGCCATTTGTGTCCATTTACAGCCATTTGGTCCAAACCTGTAGATCTAGTTGGGAGGAAATGCCAGAGGTTTTCTGACACAGATTAAACATTGAAGCTGCTATTTGGGGAACTATGCTGTGAAGATGGGGTAGTGTTTTCCGGATTTCCTGGCTGTTCCCTCCTCCTCCATTTCCACACCCCACGGGGTGTAGTGGAGAGATAAGCAAGACGCGAACACTGTAATCAATAATGCAGCCTCTTCTGTCTCTGAGTGGAGTCTGTAGAAGTCAATGCAAATAGCACAGCTTGTAAATGTGCAGATTGGACCGGAGCCCTAAAGTGCACCCTAGAAAACACGGCTGCGTGTTCTTCATCTACTGCTAATTATAACTTTATTCATCACAGTCTGGCTCATAAGATTATAGACCTAAATCAGGAATAGAATATGTGTTACATATATATTTTTGTCATACTTTCCCTCCGTCAGAAGTGAGTCTCTGCCTCTACCAGGAGGCGTGAAGTCAGAGTCCCATCCCCAAGTCAGGCATCTGTAATGTGGCATTTTCTGTCGCCGCCCCACACTTTTCCCAAAGCAACGTGGAGGTGTTAATCAACTCAGAAAGCACCCGCCCCACCCGCCCCGCCTGACAAATCAGAGCGACTGTCAAAGGGAGAGATGTAAAAGGAGTTATTAATCTTTGGGGCCAAATGTTTTTAATTATGTACATACAGTATTCAAATTAGGTTAAAAATGGTCTTAACAGGTTTGACTTTTCCCTCTGCAGTTTATCCTGCAGTGCAGTGGGGCATTCTTGCACCATTTAGGAAGAGGCGCATTTAGGATTTTTCTTGTCCCAAAGGAACATCACAGAGTTCAGTCCTTGAACCTATTTTATTCTGTCTATGTCCTTCTTTAGGTGACCTCAATCCATTCCTTGGCTTTAAGCATCATCCACATGCTAAAAACATCAACATTTGTATCTCTTCCCTGTACACCCAGCTCCAGAATCATATAACAACTCCCTGTTTGATGTCTCTACTTGGGTGACTCAGACATCTCAAACCCTCAATGCTCAAAACAAAACACTGATGTTTTTTCTACCAAAGCATAACTTTCTCCAAGATACCTCTAGTAACAGCATTATCTTTTCCTCACTATGACTTATTAAGTAGCACTCTCTGCTTGCAAACCTACTAACCCAGGAGTCATTCTGGATGCTTCTTTCCTGCACCTCTCACATCAATAAGCAAGTTCAATGGACACAAACCTGTAGATTATATCCCAAATCTATCTCCTTCTCTCCAATGTCACTGGTACTACATTGGTCCTAGCTGTCATCATCTCACCCGTGGGCCATAGCAGTAGCTCCCTAATTTTCCTGCTTCCTGTCCTGCCTTTCCACAGTCCAGTCTTCACCTAGCAGCCAGATGAATCCTTTAAAAAACAGACAGTGACATCCCATTACTCTACTTCCAGTCCTCTAACAGCTTAAGAAGAAACTCCAAATCCCTTGCAATGGCCTCCAAGGCCTTACAGGATCTGGCCCAGCCCATCTCTCTGTTCTTACTTCTTCTATTCATCCTACACCCTGGGTTCCTTGAGCTTACCAAACTCATTTGGGCTTCAGGCCATTTGACTTGCTCCTTCTTCTTCCTGGAAGACACTTTCTGTTCTTAACTGGGTTGCCATACTTCAAATGCCACTTTCTTCCTTTCCAGGGGGGCTGAGCTAGGCAGAAAGATGACTAAGCCCCCTCTACTTCCTTGGTGGGAGTTTTATCCTTTTTCCATCCAAATTTTCAAACAAGAGGGAATTCTCATAGGAAACCAAAAAGTTAAATGAAAGGGAAGGCTGAATGTCCATTGCCCCCAACTGTCCAGGTAGTCTATAGTGACTGAAAGCTCAATGATAGGTAATAAATCTACTGAGCAGTCAATGATTACAACCTACTGATCAGACCTTGACTTGTGACTTTGGGTTTTGATCCTTGGATGGTCCACATGTCTACATGCTAAATTTTACCATTCTTTTAAGACCTTTCTAAAACTCTTCTCTGGTTTCCATCTAATTGGGCTCTTTCTTATTCAGCTGACTTCCTAAAGCACTTGGACTCTGGTCTGCTTAAGGTCAGAGAGCTTGCCTTCTTGTTTTTCTTTCCTCTGAGTTTAGTACCATGCCTAGAACACAGTGGCCACACTGCAAAGGAGTGGTGAAAGAATGTTGGTTGTATTGATGATTGCCTTGTGACAGTAAACATTTACCTTGCCTTCATGGACTTGCCTTTCCCCCCATACTATTAGAGGGTAAGCACCTGAAAGTCAAGGTTGACTCTTATTACTCTTTCCTCCTCCTGGTGCCTAGAGCAGTGCTGAGCATTTGGGAGGCTCTCAACACATTTCTGTAGCATGGATTTCACCACTGAAGGAAGCACTGCAGAGTCATCTCAGTCTAATGGAGAAGACCAATGGTGGAAAATGCCAGGTTCCTGCCTCCCAGGAATTTGGACTCCCACTGAGCAAAGAGGTAGGACTTCTGACATTTTGTGTGGTCTTCTGACATTTTGTGAGGAGCTAAGGGGACAGTTAATATGGTAGTGGAGTCTCCTTTGGGGTTTCCTCTAAAGAAGAGAGAGTTTTCCCCTTTTACTGAAGATGCCAAATTAGGCCTGGCATGAAACATGGATTCACACAGCTTTTTGTGTGCAAACAACATATTCATTCTAGAACAGTTTTATATTTCCTCATCTGACTTGCAAGGGTGGCACTTTGTATAAACTGCATTGTTTGAGATGAAAATTGTATTGTACAGATTTCATTTTGATAAGAGAATTCTGGCTTTGTCGCCAACCGACATTTGAAAAAAGTCACATAAAAAATAAATGTCTTGAAAGTACATTTTCTTAGTGTGCTAATTCTGGTAGGGATCATCATTCTCCATAGTTCCTTAGCTTGTTTCATCCTGAATATTCTTTGTTTAACCAGAAATGTGTGCTAGCCAAAGCAATAATCTTAGAGATAATACCTTTTCCCTCTCTGGTGGCAACTCCCATGGGTGTGTCACCAGTCTAGGTCAGTGAAGTCAGAGCCATGATCATCGTCATCATCGTGACCATTGTCATCATTGCCACCACTACCATCATCACCACCATCACCATCCTCATCATCATCCTCACCGTCTTCATTTCATCATCATCATCATCAGCAGCAGCAGCAGCATTCACGTCCATTGAGATCTGTCTGGGTGCCAGGCACCTTGCTAAACACTTCATATGCATTGCCTTGTTTAATCTTCACATCAGCCTTATGAGGGGCTCAGTCAAGTTAGATAGCTTGCCAAAGGTCACAGAGTTAGTCACATGTGAAGCTGCCTGGGTGATGCAAAGCCTACACTCTTGAGTGCCACACAGTATGTAATGCATGATGAACACCACTCACTCCCTGTGAAGCTTCTACTCTTCTCTATTAGCTTTGGAAGACACCTTGGCATGATGGAAAGAGCACTGATGTTCAACTCAAACAGACCTCAATCCTAATCCTAGCATTCTTGCTAACCAGTTAGATCACTTGGGGAAGTTGCTTAATTGTTCTGTGCTTCACTCCCTTTTATCCTTAAAGAGAAGTTAAGAATAACATTAGTGAAGTACTGAGCAAGGGTTTGTAATTCAGTAGGTACTCAATAACACATCCCAACTATCAGTTGTTGGGCGCTTACTATGTGCCAAATAATTTTATTTTCATAGGTTATCCCATTTAATTGTCCAAACAACTCCATGTGAGGTATACTTTTATTCTCTCTCCATTTTATGGGGGGCGGGTAAATTGTGACTCAGAGAGGTCACCAGTTTTGGAGTCAGATGAACTTGTGTGGGAAACATAACTCTTCTAACTAACAATGTTCTGACCTGGATATTGGAGACTCAGTTTCCTCACCTAACATACAAATTGTTATCTCATGAAAGCATGGTAGACAGGGAATAAAATAAGGTAGCTAATAGGTGTTCTAAAATGTTCATTTCTTTCCCTTGTCTTCTCCCTCTCCTTCCTCTACATTCCCATAATATGCTGTCTGTCTTATGACCGTTGATTACCAAATGCCTCAAATGTTAAGCTGCAGGTTTCTAAGAGTCAGGGGCTATCTTTGCTGTTGAGTTACTCACAACACCTTTCACAGGAATGTGTTCATTGTAAGCATTAACAAATGAATGTGGAAATAAAGAAATGTATACACAAAGCAACAAAGTGACTCCCCTCAACAGAAGGCTTTGTGGCCAGAGCCTTCAGTGCAGTGTTGTTGGAAATTTCATGCAAACTGCTCTCTGAGGCTCATCACAAGGGCAGTATGGTGGCCAGATATGTCTTCCCATTTCTCTAGCTGCCCCCTTACAGCAAGGGGAAATTCTAGTCAGTCACTCTTTGATATGGAAGGAGTCATAAAGCCCGGGGGTTCATGTGCCAGAGGAAAAATGATTCACAGTCACTGCATTGTGCAGGAAGGACCACACTGGGATGCAAACTGCTAGCATGTTCCAGGATTTGCCTCTCAGTAATGTGAGCTTTGCAGTCTGGCCAGGAGTGAGCTTTTTACCATAAACATTCAGGGCATGCTGCTTATGTTTTAAAAGTGACGTGTTTTAATTTCCAGCCAAAAATACTATATGTTTGGATTGCAGTTTCTCAAGTTGCTAAAAAATTATTCCGAGGAGATGAAAACCTGCCATGCGGTAGAGGAAGCAGCCTGATGTTTAATGCAAAGGCTAAACCCGTTCTCTGGGAAGCATGGTCTTCTCTTTAAAGCAGGCCACAAAAGTAGACACTGCAAAACTTGTTATTTTCAGTCTCCCAGGTATTGGTGCCATCTATGGCCAACTTGGATTCTCTAGGACCTATAAACAACGTCAGGACAATTGGTTTGAATGTGTATTTTGTTTGTTTGTTATGGGTGTATTTTGTTTGTTTGTTATGGGTGTATAGGCTAGGTAAAGTTGCAGTAACAGACAACTCTCAAATTCTAACGCCTTACGATAATGAAGGTATCCTTCCTGCTCAACTACATGTTGCTCGTGGGTCAATAGGAAGCTGTGTTGCATGTCTCCTCATAGAGACCTGGTCTGCTAAGTGGAGCAGCTACTGTCTTGAATATTGCAGACACCACACAGCAGAAGAGAGAGTGCACTCTGGAAGCTAAACAGTTAAATGCTCTAGCCCAGAGACAACACGTGTCACCTCTGCAGACATCAGCCTTGACCAGAACTAGTCACTCAGCTGCATCCAGCCACAAGGAGCCAGGAAATGCAATCCATTCTGTGCCTGGAAGGAGAACCAGATAGCAACAAGCAGCACCAGTGAGTTCTACATTGGGTATTTAATGCACATGAAACTGTTGAGAGAAAAGAAGAGAGAAATCATAATCATATCTCAAGGGAAGAGAAAGCTTGACTCTTAGAGAGATTTTTTTTTAATCCATTCTGAGCAGTATACAAGATTTTTTTTCTCTCTCCTTTAACTTCTGAGGAGTTGTTTATAAATTCTCTCTGTACTTGAAAAACAACTAAGCCATTAGAGTTGAGATGGATTCTCTGGTGTGTGTGTGTATTATGCGTGCATGGTATAGTGTAGTATGGTGTAGTCGACCAGAAGACAGAGATAGAAAGTACTTTAGTGTGATGTAAAACCTTCCCTGAGCTACCCATGGACTTAGAGGAAGTTGAAAAGATAGAGAATCTGCAGTGCCTAGTTCTCTGGTTTGGTCTTGTCCAGGTTCGTGATAGACCTTCTTTTTTCAAGTAGTTCAGTGATGCCCAAGCCTAAAGATGATGTCCAGGTTAGACTGAAAGACTGCTCACACTCTATACTTCTCGTCTCAGGGATGAGAGCACCAAGGCCGGGTGGCACCAGAAATAACAACAGCAAGCATGATCCCTCCCATCTACCCATAGACAAGTTCAAATGTTATCCTCCCAACAGCTCTCTGCCGTCGACAGTAGCTGTATTTCTCAGAGGACAGCTCTGAGTCCTGAAAGGGAAAGATGTTTTGCTCAAGGTTGCCTGGTTAGTAAGCGACAAAGTCAGGATTTAAACTTAGGCATCTGGACACCAAGTCTGGCGCACTTTCCAATGTAGTCTCCATGGGAACCAGCAACCTGTGCATCTCAAGTTCACCTTCCTCTTATTAGCAGCCTAAAGCTTGGTCACGCGTACCAGGTGTTGGGAGGAACCTCCCTTCCTTTTGTCCCATGTTCTTAAGGGCAGGGAAGTCAGCAGAAGTGACACTTTTGCATTCATGCACCTTTACTAATTAGTCCCCAGAGGAGGAGTGATTCATCTGATGGGCAAGTTTCAGAGAAGGAACTGAGCAGGCTCAGCTCAGCCTTTTCTGTATTTTCTTGGATCTGTCTTCAGGGAGGATGCATTTAGGACCCAGTACTAGGTAGTACATTTTCCAGGGTAGGCTGGGGTAGACCTTGTAGTCTAACCTGGAAACAGGCACATTGTAGTAGGTACATTTACTGGATGAGTAAATTGAAGCAAAGCACTGGGAAGCCCCTTGTGGTCATAAATCTGAAGACATTGTTTTTCAAATCACCTTCAAGTATGATATTTTGATTTCCATCTGTGTCCTCTGTCTTACTTCTTGGTTGTTTCCAAACTTATTTGTGGAAGGGTAGAAAAGGGTGGGATTACTGATCACTCGAAAAATCCAGCATCAGGAAATAACTAGTCGAATATAAATGGATGAATATTTGTATTGAATTTCCCAGTTCTCTGCCCTCCTGCTTTCTTATGATTCCAAAAGTTGACTGATGCCCAGGGCTCTGTGAAAAGATCTAGGCCTCTTTAAAATCTGAATTCTTCATTCCTCATACAGTCATGGGTTCATGATAGGTACCTTTTAAGTGTTTGCAGAACAAATAAATTGTGCAATTGGTCCAGGAAGCCAGGTCAGAACGATGGACAAAGAGCATGAGAAGGCCTGAGAAATCCTGACACGGGAGCTTTGAAGATTTGGCACAAGATGAGGACAGTCATTTCAATGACTTTGTGTCCTGGAAGCCACAAAGACTCGCCACACCAGCAGGCCCTGATGCCTGAGCTTACTGTCCATGAAGGTTTGGCTCCAAGTTCAAGTTTAGTCTAGGGAACCCCATGAGAACAAGCGTCCTTATCAAACAAAAAGAAACTCTGCACACACCTAGGTGGGGGAGCCCTACTCTCGTTTTATCTGCAGGTGTATGTAGCACCCAGAAGCAGCCTCCTCCCCCATGGGCTCTGTTTATGGGGTCACAGGAATCTCAGGATTCACCAGGCCTAAAGCCCGGGACTCTGTTTTGATCAAAGACTCAATTCCTAATGAAACCTAAAAATGCTGTGTGTGTCTGTGTTTGTGTGGATGTACCTATACACATTCTGTGCACATATGAAATACATGCATATACAAACAGTACATGACAACACGTTTTCTCATCCTTCACTGAAAATCTAAGCTTGCAGTCTTCACTGTTCTTAAAGGTGGTGTTTAATGTTGGGGTTTGTGCATAGGATCTGGTACCGGATTGTCTAGGTTCAGTTCCCAGCTAATTAACTTATCCTTTACTTGCTCTGGCATTTGCCTCTTATTTTAGGGTTCCTAGACTTTTGGTCATCCCCCCATCCTCAGATTAATTCTGGAAGGCTTACATGTGCTCAAGAACAACTTCTGTCACTTCTATTTCTTTTGTCTCTGATGTCCACTGCTAAAGGAGCGGTTGATTGAAGCTGTTTGAGC
The DNA here is from genome assembly GCF_000164805.1 of Carlito syrichta. Taxonomy (NCBI): domain Eukaryota; kingdom Metazoa; phylum Chordata; class Mammalia; order Primates; family Tarsiidae; genus Carlito; species Carlito syrichta. Next base: position 483,767 of record NW_007251427.1, on the reverse strand, counting down.
ACAGAACAGAGCATCTGGCACATAATTATCAATTCCAGAGAAACATAATTAATAGAGTAGTTACATGTATATATTGGGGGGACCCAAAAGCCCCAGAATTATCTTTTGAAGGGCAGGTCCCTTGTAGTACATTCGAAATTTGTTCAAATGCTTAAATGGATCAAATGATAGGCGTATTGCATCAAACAGAGAGTACTTTGAAGGTGACTGAAGTTTAAACATGTAAGAATAAATACTCGAGACCTGTCTGGGCAACTTGGCGAGACCTCATCTCTACAATAAATCAAAAAATCAGCTGGGCGTGGTAGCGCATGCCTGTAATTCCAGCTACTTGGAAGACTGAGGTGGAAGGATCGCCGGAGCCCAGCAGGTCGAGGCTGCGGTGGCCGGGAGCAGCCATTGCACTCCAGTCTGGGCGACAGAGTGAGACTCCAACTCAAATAAAATAAAATAAAATGAATAAATACACAATATTTTATAAGTAAATTTCAGATTTTGGGGGGTACCCTTAGTATGTGAATATGAGTAAATAGAGGGGTCTAGATATAAAGAGACTTACTATACTGAATTAGCTCAGGTAATTAATGAGTGCTTGGAAGTCCCAAGATCTGCTGTGAATGAATTGGACACCCAGGAGGACCAGGGATATAGTCCCAGGCCGAGCCCAAAGGCCTAAGAACCAAGAGGGCTAATGGTTTAAGTTCCAGTCCATGGGCAGGAGAAGAACAATGTCTCAGCTCAAGCAGCCAGGCAACAGACATTCCCTCTTACTTAACCATTTTGTTTATTCACATTTTCATGTAAGTGGATGAGGCACACCTGCCCTAGGGACAACCATCTGCTTTACTCAGTCTACTAATTCAAATGCTAATCTCATCCAGAACCACCCTTGCACACAACCAGAATCATGTTTGACCAAAGGTCTAGGCACCCTGCAGCCCAGTCAAGTTGACACATAAAATTAACCATCACACTAGGTAATCAGAAAAATATCATTTAATTAATTACCTAGTTAATTTTTTAATGAGCCAAGCATTATTGCTGCAGGTTTGCTTATCACCAGAGGTACAGACTCCCGCTGATGGCCCTGAAATTGTTTCAGGCCAACCTCACACTGTGCAAAAGCGGTATTGATAATGTAGGTAGAATGTTTACTTCCCAACAGTCCCATGGTACCTATTGATGTTCAGACAGCCACATCCTGTTTGTGATGAGCCCTAAGAAGGCATCCTTGAGCTCCCGTCATCTTATGTCACAGCTTCTTTCTGCCGTCGGCCTCTCCAGGACTCAGCCCTACCTGGATGTGGACTGACTGGGCACATATCTATGAGCCTGGTCCAGAGCTCATGGTCCTCCCTCACCCCCTCCACTCAAGGTGCACATGCCCCCATCACCCCAAGCCCTCTCTTTGTTAATCCACTCTCCTCCACGATGCAACATTAGACTTGCACTAAGCCCTGGGCTTCCCATAGATGTGTGTGGAACATTGTTATCCCACGCCAGCAGGGCTTCAGCAGCCAGATCATTTTGCATGACGCTTGCTGTCTGCGTCTGCCTCAGTGCACCCCAGCGGTGTTTATTGACTCATTGTCACACCTTGTACGGGCAGAGTATGGCCCTCACTGAGTATGTTGTTCCCATCACCTTTGGTGGTCACTGCCAAGGAATGAGCGTCTCTGCTCATCTGTGCTGGACCAAGGCCAAGCTGCTCCCGGCAATTGGCTCGGTGGATCTTGTTGGGAACAGGAGCATTAGGCACACGAAGCTGTGCTCCAGGCCCCAGAACTCAGAGGGGAAGTTCCTCTGAAGGGTATTCTGGCTCATGGCAGAAGGAGGCAGAATCCAGGGCCCTTGAAGATTCTTTAACCCTCCCTGCACATCGAGACTTGACTCTACTTCACAGCATCTTCACCGAGTGGTAAGTCTTTGAACATCTGCTTACACATATCTTGGGTAGGAGTGCTTGCCACTGTCCGCACACAACCCATGGCTCAACAGTCTTGGCAATAAAAGTAACAGCAACACTATGACAGTAATTATTATTACAGAGTACATTTATAGGGCACTTCTCTATGCCAAGAACTAAGCATTCTCATGAATTATCTCACTTAATTCTCTTAAGAACTCTATAAGGTAGGTGCTATTATTATTTCTGTTTTACAGACAAGGAAGCTGATGCTTCCAGAGGTTTTAAGTAACAGCTAAGTGGTAGTTCAAATCCAGGTCGTCTAACTCCAAAGCTTGTACTCTTAAGTATCTTATTTGGGTTGGCTCTCTCAACTTCCATTCTTTTTTTTTTTTTTGAGTTGGAGTCTCACTCTGTCGCCCAGACTGGAGTGTAGTGGCCGCTCCCGGCCACCGCAGCCTCGACCTGCTGGGTTCTGGCGATCCTTCCACCTCAGCCTTCCAAGTAGCCGGAATTACAGGCATGTGCTACCACGCCCGGCTGATTTTTTTATTTATTGTAGAGATGAGGTCTCGCCGCCCAGGTGGGTCTCGAACCCGCGGGTTCAGGCAATCCACTCACCTCAGCCTCCCAAAGGCGTGGGATTACAGGCTGAGCCACCGAGCCCGGCTTCAACTTCCATTCTTACTCTCACCCTTTCTTCCACTTCTAGCTCTAGATTTGTACTTTTAGACTGCACAGACCAAGTCTTCTTACTGTGTCCCATGACAACCCTTCAGAGTTTTGAAAATAACATCGTGTCCTGGGACTGTGTACTTTTTCATTCATAAGAGCCCCAATTCAGAGCCTTCTCTATTCTGCCTTCGACAAAGCTTCCAACCCCTTCCCTTTAAGTTTGGAGCCCTGTAGCTGGTCGTGTCCTCTGTGAAGTGTAGAAACCAGAAGTGAGCCTAGGCTCAGGTGACTGGTAAGAACTGGACCCTTACATTCCTTGTTTAGGACACCAGAAAGCTCATGTCAATATAGCCCTAGAGTATCTAAGAGCCCACATCTTGAATGCTGACTCATTCTTAGCGTCATGTCAGTGAAAATCCCCACTGGGAATTTTCTCATTGGCTGTATCTGCTAAGTCTCTCTTTCCCTGTCTTGTTCTTAAGGAGTTTTCTTTTTGAACCTGAGAGCTGGACTTGACAATAGTGTCTATTAAGAATCTTAAGCAATGACAGTCCTACTCTGGATCAGACTCACAAATCAGAGCAAAGCTTTCCCAGACATCCTGTGTGGAAGTGACAGGTAGTTTTGCACTGGTCTTGGTTTGCAAAATTATCTGCTTTGTTAATCTAAAAAATCAGAGATGTAAAAAAAAAAAAACGATGGGATTTGGAATGGGAAGACCTGGATTTTAGTCCCAGATTTGAATCTGCTAACCTAGCTGGTGACCTCAGGCAAGATGCTTCACCTCTCATGAGCATGTAATATCATTAACAGGTTAAATTTACCAGTGTCCGGAGATACACGGATGCAGCAGCCCAACTCCTGGGTTTGAGTCCTGGCTCTGGTTCTAATAAGCTGTATGACCTTGGACAGGTCATTTGACTCAGTTTACCCATCTACAAAGTAAGAATAATAACAGCACCTACTTTAAGGGTTATTTTGAAAGTCAGCTGAATTAACACAGGTAGAGTGCCAAGAACATTCAAGTATTAAATTATTTCTCACATTTGTTATTTTACTTGAGTTTCACAATAATTGCCCAAAAGTAGAGCAAGAATGAAGTTTGTTGTTTTCTGTTTTGACTTACTGGTCTATTTAAATTAAATAACTAAAATAAAATACATGTAAGTAAAATAACATGTGACATGGCATAACTGGAGAATAAAAGAGTCAAATTCTCGAGATTTGACTTATAAATCTAAAAAAGAGTTAGAAACATATGATTGATCAGAGTCAGTTTGTTTCTTTGTTTGTTTGGTTTTTTTTTTGGAGTCCAGGTTTCACTCTGTCACCAATCATGGCTCTCCACAGCACAATCACAGCTCACCACAACCTCGACCTCCTGGGCTCAGGTGATACTTCTGTCTCAGTTTCCCAAGTAGCTGGGATACAGGCGGGTGCCACCACTCCAACTAATTTTTTAAAAATTTTTGTAGCAACAAGGTTGTACTATGATGCCCAGGCTGATCTCAAACTCCTGAGCTCAAGCAGTCCTCCTGTCTTGGCCTCCCAAAGTGCTGGAATTACAAATGTGAGCCACTGTACCTGGCAGTTTTGGTTTTTAAAATCCCCGCACATACATTCCTCTGGAACTAGATAAAATTTGCTGGATGGAAATAGTGGTGGCAGGGGGAACAAAGGGTTAGGAAAACAAAGAAAATGAAAAGTGTTAAGTGATTTAGGGTGGAAGGAACTCAGTATCTTGCCCACCCAGGCCAGGTGCTCAGTGTCTTGTCCCACCCAGGCCAGGTGCTGAGGGTAGTGGGGGTGACAACTTCAGATGGACTTGGGGGATTCAAGGAGGTAGAGGACTCTTGGCTTGCCTCTGAGCAGAGCCAGGGAGTTTTACAGAATATTCCTGCATGGTGGGAGCAGTTGACTAGAGGTGGGCTAAGAGAGCCTCACAGAGTTTGCCCCGGTCCCACAGGGTGGCATGGAAGACACTACAGGGAGCCAGTCCTAGAGGGCCGTGGGGTCAAGGAGCGAGTAGACGTGACCAGTGTGGGTAAACCAGAGGACTCTTGCTTTCTGATGTGTCAGCATTATATAAACCCCCAGTGACCTGGGAGATCCCTGATTTGAATGAGATTATGTTTCTGCCATAAAAAGGAAGGAGGGGCTAGAAGTAGGAATTAAACACACTTATAGGGAAATTAAATTAAGAAAATAACATTTCTCAAATAGCCAAGCTTGTTGATCAGAAGTTATAATATTAGTATGCTCAGTGTAAAAAAAAAAAAAAAAATAGAAGATGCTGAGAAATCCAAAAAAGAAAAAAAAATTTTAATTACCCATAATCCAACCACCCACATCTAATATTGTCACACACACACACACACACACACACAGAGAGAGAGAGAGAGAGAGAGAGAGAGAGAGAGAGAGATTAGCTATCAAGAAGGAATAGATTCTGACTTATTTTATATTAGCAATATTTTGGGAACTTAGATTTTTAACTTCAAAGGCACACATTGCTGGAAAAACACATTAGAATGGAAGCTATGTATGTTGTATGTGGTAAGAAATAATGAAATGTAAAAGCCACATTTTTATAATAAAAATAAATAAATAAATGAAACAATTTATTTAATATAAATATGGCCTGTGAATCCACTGAAATATAGATTGCAAATGTTATCATATTGTATTTGCCGAAATGCCTCCTTTTACCTGAAAATGGAAAAAACTAACCACATTAAAACCTATATATTTAGTGATAGAAACAGAAGACTGACCTTTCTTTAAAATTTTCACACAGAAAATCAAAATCAACAAAATATTTTTTAAAGTATTATGTAATCATGAGATGCATATTCAACTTTTATTTATCAAGAAAATTTCCCTGATCTATAGACAAAGTTATGGCAAAAATCATTTATCATCAGGATTTGTTATAACAACTTTTGAGAAACTGCAGCTCTGTTGAAAAGTTGCATCAGTGAAATGCTTGCCTCTGGCTGCACTTTTCCTTCCAAATTCCCTTTTGCTCTGGGCAACTGGAGCATCTTTCGTGGAGCAGAGACTCAGTGGGGTGTCGCGTGACTTTCCTCCCCGGAGACAAGATTCTCACAGCAGGAAATGGCCTCTGACAGGGCCGTTTTCCATACCCATGAGGTTCTGCCCCACCCTGTTCTGTAAGCCTGCTACTTACAGGATACAGATCACACCAGCACCAATCTCTGCACACCACAGTGCCTTGTTCGTTCATGATTGCAGGAGGAGGATCTTAAAATGGTAAAAAAAAAACACTGTTAAAATAATACTTCCAGTTTTTTAGATGCTTCCAATTTTAAATTTACAAATAAAATATATTTCATCATTTTACATATATATCTACACATTATATATATATATGTGATACACAATATATACAGGTTGAGTATCCAAAATGCTTGGCACCAGAAGTGTTTTGAATTTTGAATTTTGAATTATTTTGGATTTTGGAATATTTGCATATACATAATGAGATATCTTGGAGATGGGACCCAAGTCTAAACACAAGATTCATTTGTGTTTCATGTACACCTTATGCACATAGCCTGAAGGTAATTTTATATGATATTTTCAATAATTTTGTGCATCAAATAAAGTTTTGACTGCATTTTGACTGCGACCTGTCACATGAGGTTAGGTGTGGAATTTTCCACTTGTGGCGTCACATCAACACTCAAATGTTTCTGATTTTGGAGCATTTAAGCTTTAGGACTTTTGGATTAGGGATGTACAATCTGTATATATTTGTTTGTAATCTACTTTTATAACTAAGCAGTATATCATTTATTTATTATTTATATATATAATGTCTCTCTAAATAGTTGCATGGCACATTATTATATGGGATGGCTACAATGCATTTACCAATTATCTACTGTTACGTATTTTGATTATTTATAATTTTCATCATTATCATAAAAATGCAATGAATATCCTTGAATATATAACTTTGCATAGCATTTGGATTTTCTTAGACCACATTTCAAGAAGAGAAGTAGATGATTCAGATGGTATGCATGTCTTCTAAATTGTGATACTTACTGCTAAATTGTCCCCCAGAGAGGTGGTACAGATCTATACCTAATCCAACAGGGCATAAGAGTGTGAGTTTTGACACATTCTTTCCAACTGTGATTATTATTGACCATCTATTAATAGTTCTTGCCTGGCTAATAGGTAAACATCAAGGTATCACACTATTAGAATACATTTTTATGACGGGCTCGGTGGCTCAGCCTGTAATCCCAGCATTTTGGGAGACCGAGGCGAGTGGATTGCCTGAGCTCCAGGGTTCGAGACCAGCTGAGGCAACCTGGAGAGAACTCGTCTCTACAATAAATCAAAAATTAGCTGGGCACGGTAGCAGGTGCCTGTAGTCCCAGCTACTTGGTAGACTGAGGCAGAAGGATCACCAGAGCCCAGCTGGTCGATGCTGGGGTGGCTATGAGTGTGCCACTGCACTCCAGCCTGGGCGACAGAGTGAGACTCCAACTCATGAAAAAAATACATTTTTATTACCATTTTTTTCTTTTAGTTCAAGAAATGCCTGCTCATTTCTCTAGCTCTTTTCTATTGAGGTGCTCTTCTTTTTCTTATTAATGTATATAAATTTATGGAGATAAACTTCTTAATTGTCAAATAAGTGGCACATATGTTTTCTGGTTTGTGGCATGTTCTTTAATTATATGTATATAATTAAATATAATTCTGAAGAAAATAAATTCTTTTTTTTTTTTTTTGAGACAGGTCTCACTCTGTCACCCAGGCTAGAGTGCAGTGGCATGATCATAGCTAACTGCAGCCTTTAATTCCTGGGTGTAAGCACTCTTCCCACCTTAACCTCCCTAGTAGCTGGGACTACAGATGCAAGGCACCATACCAGGCTAATTTATTATTTTTTTCACCTAACTTTGACTTCATGTTACAAAATAAGTCTTAGTCAGTTTTCTGCTACTATAACAGAATACTATGGACTGGGTAACTTATAAAGAATATAATTTATTTGGTCCACAGTCCAAGACTGGGGGGTTACATCTGGCGAGGGCCTTCTTGCAGCATCACAACATGGCAGAAGGCATTACGTTGTGAGAAAGCGTGGTTGGAGAGAGAAAAGGGGGGTCAGACTCCCCAGATAACTGATCCACTCCCATGATAATGACATTACTTTATTCATAAAAGCAAAGCCCTCATGACCTAATAACATCTTTAAAGTCCTATCACTTTTTTTTTTTTGAGTTGGAGTTTCACTCTGTCACCCATGCTGGAGGGCAATGGCATGCTCCTGGACACCGCAGCCTCGACCTTCTGGGCTCCTGCGATCCTTCTGCCTCAGCCTTCCACGTAGCTGGAACTACAGGCATGCACTACCATGCCTGGCTAATTTTTATTTTTTACTGTAGAGATGAGGACTTGCCAAGTTGCCCAGGTGGGTCTCGAATCCGCGGACTCAGGCAATCCTCTCTCCTCGGCCTCCCAAAGTGCTGATTACAGGCTGAGCCACCAAACCCGGCCAGTCCCACCTCTTAATACTGTCACCATGGCAATTAAATTTCAACATGAGTTTTAGAAGAGATATTGCAACCACAATAAATGCAAGCCCCATTAGGAGGCGACAGTGATGTGTGTGGGAAGCCCTAGACACCATGTCTGATCCACATCAAGAGCTTAAAATTGGTAACTACAACCTGTTTGTTCCTGGGTTATCACCTGCTTGAGGGCAGGGATTGTGTGCATCTCTTAGTCCTCAAAGTCCAACCATGAGCCTGGCAAGGTCTTTAGAAAATATGTGTTTGCTAAATGGGTTAGTAGCTACCACTCTCACCTATTCAGGATGGCATCACTGACAAACAAAACTCTTCTTTCTTCCCAGGCGACTTGGTCCTCATGCTGTTTCAGAATGGAGCACCATTCACAGTTTTCTGTCCTTGAAACTTCCAGAAAAGACAACTCTGGGCATAGGTAGAGAGCTGCATAGGCCATTTTAGCTCAGAACCTCAAGTTCCTCTTCTTGGAAATGGGTGTAAGTAATAAGGTCTATCTTATAAGGTTGTTGAGAGGATTAGGTGAGTTAATATAAACAAAGGACTTGGAACAGTACCAAGCTCATGCGGAACCTATAGTAAGGATTAACCATCCTTGTCATTCTCAAGAGACAATGGTTTTCAAGGATAAAGACTCTGGAGCCCGACTATCTGAATTCAAATTTCAGAACTGTCACTTCCTAGCTATGGGAATGTGGGCAAATCACTTAATACTTTTGCAGCTCTGTTTTTTAAAAAATCCTTAAAATAGGAGTAATGATAATAGGGTCTATCTCATAGAGCTGAGAAAATTAAATGACTGAAGTTGTGTAAAGTAGTTAAAATGATGCCTGGCATCTAATAAGTGCTATATATTTAAAACTATTTTTTACTGCTGAAATTATTTTTGTAAGTATAGCAATCTTGAAAGTGTCCTTCCTAGGAATTAAAATGCCTCTGATAACTGAAACTTGCTCAGTGAAGAGCTGTCATATGGTTAGACTCAGAGGACCGAGATGCCTAGATAATACCTTCTTGCTCAGGGTTTCCAGTATAGGATATGAGTTACATAGGATGTGAATCCCAATTTGCCATTCTTGATGTTTTTCTCTCAGTTTTTCTCTCCTCTTAGTGTCTCATTGGCCCTGTTGTAAGGGAGTTGGCTAAAGTCAAGTTTTCTTTCAGTCGACCAGCCTGTGAGACTGTGGCAGGACTTCCCATTTCCTCCAGGGAAATCGACACTCTAACCCAAGCTGGGAGCGAGCCAAGTCCTAATGCGTGTCTTTTGAAGGCGTGCCCAGCTTCACCATTTCAGATGCAATATGCTTATTGCTGGCCTGATTTTTATTGGGAAAAAGCAGTGGTGTACTCTCCAGGTCCCAGGGGTCTGAATTAAAATAAAGGAAGTACTTTAAAAAATCAAATCCAGATAGCGGGACTTGGAAGCATGCTGTTAAGTGTGGGTGTCACAGACCTCGGAAGCTGCTTCCATACCAAGTCTTTAAACAATGCCTCGTGGTAATTGCATTTGGAGGTCCCAAAGGCATTAGTAATGGAGGCAAGATGGTCTCAGAGTACTGCTTGCATAGCAAAGCTGATAAATCACAAAAGCTACAGCTTATTGAGTACCTACTAAGTGCCAGGTCCTGGACCATATTATAAACTCTCTTCACTTTACAGATGAGGAATCTGAAGATAGGATTAAACAAATAATGAAACTTTGCCTGTGGTTACATAGGTAATAAGTGGTAGAGCTGGGATTGGATCCCAGGTTTTTCTTACACGAAAATCTATGAACTTTCCATTAAGCCAGTGCTTTTTGAATGAATGACTAAGACCCAGTAGTAGGATATGAAATCACTTTGGTGAGTTGTAGCAAATTTTTTTTTTTTTGAGTTGGAGTCTCACTCTGTCGCCCAGACTTGAGTGCAGTGGCTGCTCTCAGCCACTGCAGCCTCGACCTGCTAGGCTCCGGTGATCCTTCCGCCTCAGCCTTCCAAGTAGCCAGAATTACAGGCATTCGCCATGCCTGGCTGATTTTTTGATTTATTGTAGAGATGAGGTCTCGCTGCCCAGGGCGGGTCTCGAACCCGTGGGCTCAGGCAATCCACTCACCTCAGCCTCCCAAAGGCGTGGGATTACAGGCTCAGTCATCAAGCCTGACTAGCAAATATTTTTTAAAATGAAAGAGATCTGAGCATGTTACTTCAAAAAACAAAAGTGAATGAAATAGAAGAGGATGGAAAATATGACTGCATTGCATGAGCAAGGAAGCTAGGATAACTAGTATTTAATGAGATATGTATGTGTGTTGATATACACATGTGTATATACATATATAACTATGATATAGATATCTGTATGTATTGGATGTACATGATGTAAAATGTATTTCTTATGGTCACAGTCAAAAAATATGAGAAATCCACTGCTCTAGAACCCACAACTTCCCAGCTAGTAAAAGCTGACATTTTCTAAGATCTTACTATGTGTTTGGAATGTTTTATGTATATGAGCTGAAATAATCATGATAACAACACTTTGAGGTAGGCACTATTAATATCATCCCTGTTTATAGATAAGAAGACTAAGATTCAGAGAGGTGAAATAATTTGCCCAAGGTCAAAAAGTTAATAAATAGCAAAGCCTGAGTTTGAACCTAGGTTGTCTGCCTCTAGCACCTGCATACTTAACCTCTTTGTTAATGTTTCTGCTTGAGATGCAGGAGGCCTCTTGACCACAAGAACCATATAGTCAAGTCAATAGGGTGAGAAGAATAAGACGCCCATTGGGCATGGCCAACTGTGGCCAGCTGGTTCTGTGACCATCCTCAGTTGCCTCAGCCTCCCACCTCTCTCAATTTCCATTAGCAAGACAGTTGTGTAGACTTCTCTGTTGAATCTTGAGCTTCAAATTTCTCTCATCCTCCTATATTTTAGATTAATTAACCTCCTAATTATTTAGACATTCATTCTCCAACTTGTGTGCAATTCAAATCTATTACACTTCAGGGGATGTGTCTATATCGTGTGTATTCTGCTGCGAACCCCACGTGGTCAGAAAAGAAGTGGAAGGGGGAGATTTGTAGAATCAATTTTTAAAAATTCCGATGCGTTTCTGAGGCATCTGAAGTGTTGATGAGATAGCTGGGGTTCTTGGGTGCTTGACTTTTAAATTCACATTTCTGAAAAGCAAGATACAAAATTGATTATACAGTATGATCTCAACTGTGTTAAAAATGTATATAGAAAGGATTGGAAGGAAGTGAACAGTGGTTGCCTCTGGGTAGTGGGGTGATGGGTGATTTTGATTTTCTACTCTTGGTTTTTTCCTCCCCAAATTTCCTGCAATTGATAAAAAGTGTGGCTTTAAAAGATTCACTAAGTAAACTTTAATTTCCAAGGTAGAATATGGGATTGTATATAATTTGAATGAATGAGTGTAGTTTGTAAGTCAAATGCTTTTGATATAATCAGGAAGTGTCACAGCAGCTTGCCAGTAAGGCCTGAGTCACGTGGCGTATTGTGTGGTATGATGCCCCTACCCTCATGGCTACTACCCATTCTTTTCCAGCTGCCTCACTCTGAGTTGGGGAACAGCCAGGCCAGAGTCCAGACTCTGTCATCTGACAGTCTCACAGGTGGAGTTAGGATCAACTGCTCTAAAGTAACCCGTTACAGAGTCTAACTTCCAACTAGACTACAGCAGTGCACTCTTGCCTTACTTGTCTTTGTATCTCCTAAGGCCATTAATAGGCTCATTGTAGATGTTTGAGGAACGAATCTGTGTTCATCTCCTTCTGTAGTAGGTGCATATGTAATATTCATAACAAACCTAGGAGGTGGGTGTTACTATTATCTCTAGTTTATGGATGAGAAAACTGAGGCAAAGATCATTTAAATAACTTGCCCAAGACCAGATAGCTAGTAAGCCATAGAACTGAGATGTGAACACAAGCAGTACTGCTGTTGGTCAACAGACAAGTGCTGACCACCAGGCAGGTAGGTGATGACCAATCACCACCAGGTAGGAAGGTACTGACCTGTCACCACCAGATAGATCAGTGCTGATCAACCACCACCAGGGAGATAGGTCTTACCAACCCCCACCTGGCACATAGGTGCTGACCAGTCACCACTATTCAGGCAGATGCTGACAAACCACTGCCAAGTAGGTAGGTCCTGGTCGAGGTAGGCCCTGATCAGTCACCACTGTACAGACAATTGTTGGTTAATCACCGTCAAGCAGGTGGGTGCGGAGCAACCATTGCTAAGCAGGCAGGTAGGTGATGACCAGTCACCAGCCTGTGTGGATTATTCTGACCACAGGTGGATGTTGACTCATGTCTTCAAGCTGAGGGTGCCCAAAGCAGTGAGATCCAGACTCAGGCCTGCCTGTGCTCACTTAGTGCCTCCAGGGCAGGCCTAGGTCTTGTGTCCAAGAACTGCAACTCTAGAGCTGGAAAGGTCTAGTTCCCCCTCAGCCAGGGGCTGGATCAACTGTGAGTTGAGATTACCCCCAGGGAGGAGAGGTTGTCAAGGCAACAGGCATCCTAGTGAGTGAGATCTCAGGAATTATTGCCCCATTTCATCTTCATTAATGGCCTTAATGCTGTTGCCTCTCCTCGCTGGCACATCCCATCCCCACCTGTTTACAGCATCTTTGGCTGCCCCATCCAGTTGCAAAAGAAAGAACCTGGGAGAATCAAGAAATCACCTGAGGTTTTGTTCTTTTTAGCACAAAACCACTTTCTGTGTGGAGGTGCAACTTCTGTTGGACTAGGTGCTAATTAATTTTGTATTGGAGCCAGGAGGGGGTCAGAGGAGCATGGGTTGTTGGCCTTTGACTTTGGTAAAGAATTCCAGAAGTGCTTGTTCGTTGTACCCTCTTGAATTGTGCTTCTAACAATGCATGACTGCATTCTTTTTCCTGGTCTTCCTTTCATTGTAGGTGCAATGTTAACAACTCCATTTTCTTTGCCCTGGGAATGGTGCCAGCAGGGATCCACAACATGCTTAGAAAAGAAGCCCACCAGATCCCACAGGCTCTGCAAACTTGGTTGAGTTGGAGGGCCCTCATGGTCCCTTGTGGTTTTGAAAATGTCTGTTATAATTTGTGACCTGTCCTCTGAGTTTCCCCCTCATTTTGTCCTCAGAGTTTTGTTTATTTGAATCCCAGAGAATTGTTCATAATAATATATTCTTACAGTCACTGGTTCTAAGAACCTTCTTTGAACTTGAGGTGGGCACTGTAGTTCCCATGGGTGAATAAGACAAATTGCCCCTGCTGTTCTGGAGGTGCCAGCTGGAGGAGGAGAGGACTACAACACACTAATTCTAATAAAGAGCCAGATAATATGAGTGCTCACTTGTGGAGAAGCATAGGAGTAATTTGTCTCCTGGGAGAGCCACAAGTTGAGAAGACTGTGTAAAGAAGAACTTCTGTGAGTTGAACTTTGAGTCGAGGAGGATTTCAATAGGAAAAGTAATGGAAGATAAAGCTCACCAAAAAATTTTTTAGATGGAAGAAAAAAACAGTTACGGGCTATTCTCATAATCATCAAAGGATGGTGTTCTGACACCATGATAGTCAGAAAATGAAGACATGGCCCCTGCCTTTGAGGACAGACTATGGGAGAAGGAGACAACTGCACGCATCAGCCAACCATGCTGGTGCTATGATTATGGCACAAATGAAATATATTGGGACTATAGAGAAGGGAAATGATCACATGTCACAAAATGGTTGGCATTAGGCTATATTTCTCTTTTAAGTTTCTGCTTAGTTCATGGATTCCTGGAAAACACCATTTCCTTCCCTTTCACAATCTCCATGCCACCATCTTTCTATAAATGAATTGGAAGGCAGTTAATCCATCATCTATTAATGATACTAGCTACCACACATAAACTGGCTATTGTATATGGTACCTTATTAAATTCTCTCTCTTTTTTTCTCTTTTAATTTTTTTATTTTAAAGATGTGGGGTATGATTCAGGGTTAGGTATACAAATGTTCATTATGCAGGTACCCTTGTTGATAAGATGTGCTCCACCCCCCGGCAGATTTCCACTACTGCCAATCCCACCCTTATTAAATTCTCAATACTACCCTATTAGTTATCTATTGGTACATAGCAAATTATTCCGAGACTTAGTGGTTTAAAGCAAGAATCATCTAGCTGAGGGTGGTGGCACACACCTGTAATCCCAGGTACTTGGGAGGCTGAGGTGGGAGGATCACTTGAGACCAGGATTTCGCGATCAGCCTGGGCAACACATCAAGACCCCATTTCAAAAAATAAATAAACAAACACACAAAAAAGCCAACAACCATTTATTATCTCATAGTTTTGTGGCTCAGGTATCTGCACGTGGCTTAGCTGGGTCCTCTGACTCAGGGTCTCTCATAAGCTGCAATCAAGGTATTGGCTGGGCCGTGTCATCTTAAGGCTCCATGTGGGAGAGGATGTGCTTCTGAGTCCTCCACAGAGTTGTAGGGAGGACTTGTCTCCTTGTGGGCAGTTAGACTGAGGGCCTCCATTCCTTACTAGCTGTTGGCGGGTAGCCGTGATCTGTTCCTTGTCACATGGACCTCCCCAGAGGGCAGCTCACAGCAAGGTAGTCTGGGTCATCAGAGCAGCAAGGGCAAAGAGCTGAGATGGAGTACAAGCAAGACAAAGTCACAGTCTTATACTGAGTCTCACAAGCAATGTCTCATCATGTTTGCCGTGTTTTATTCATTAGAGGAGAGTCATTAGGTCCAGCTCACACTCAAGGCAGGCGGGGGCGGGGGAAGGGAGGGCTGCGGGGTGGGGGTGTGTGTGTGGAGATTAGATAAGAGTGTGAGTACCAGGAGGTGGGATTGTTGGGAGCCGATTTAGAAGCTCCTCCCACAACCACTCACTACCATAGGGGCTCTCTCCTTGTTTGCAGAATGAAGCTGAAAACTTGCTCAGGTTCACACACTAAGTGGCAGAACCAGAATTTGAGCTGGTGCTTCTCTAAAGCCTGCCTCTTTTCACTAGATCAGGTCGCTTCCGGTGACTGGTTAATGTCTCCCAGGACTGACAAGATATCCTGACTGTTCAGGTGGTTTGGTTGACAGCTGCCCAGCCCAGTCTCATGCCTCTTAACTTTTCTCTTCTCCCTGATCCTGAAAGCATTTATTTCCATTCCAGTTGCAGACAGCCGTGAGGTACAGGAAAGACCAAATATGTGCTGTCCTCTGTGCAGCTCCTCACCTGAAAGGCTCTCACTAACTTCCCAGGGTCTTGTTGAAAGCACTTGAGTGAGAACATGTACCTTGCAGTAATGCACTTTTTCCACAGATGATTAATCAGGAGCGTCCCCGTATGGTTTGGCACAGATGGAGGTGAGGGAGACAGCCAAATCGTAAATCCAAATAAATTTATAGCTTGGCCATCCATACCATTATTACATCAGGAAGGCTGTGTTTCCCTTTAGTGCTGGAAGATATGGAAGAGGTTTTGCATACTGAGGGCTGAGTCCAGAGAGGCTAAATCTACCAGGTGGGTTTTTTTGTTTTGTTTTGTTTTGGTTAAGAGTAACTACAGGGACACTGTTTTGGAGGAACTTAAGGATCTTGCCTTAGGTGATAGAAACAGTTTTAGAGGGAACTGTTAAGTCACTTAATACTTGCTTCTTTAAATTGTAGTCCCTTCTTATTTCCATTTTCCCCCCTCTGTTTTGAAACTTCTGAAAGATTACCATCTTTATATCTGCACATCTAACACATCTTGCTCATGGTGGGTATGTAATAACTCTCTTTTCAGAGAATATGTAACTGTCTCCTTAATGAATTTAAACAGTCATTTTTATATTCATTTCAGCGCAGCCTTTTATCTTTCGTAAAGCCTGGAGTGATAGGAAGCTCCCCACACTTGTAGCTGATTGTACCTGCATGCTTCACTCGGTCTATGTGGCCAGGAGGTGGTGTTGCATGAATTGGCTATTGCACATTTAAAGCTTTTATAATTACTTGAGAAATGCTCTGATGAGCCCACGGTAGTTCTTTCTGATTCTGTGGAATTCAGCTCTGAAAGGGACATCTGGTGTCTGTCTCTGGTCTTTCCCTGATTTCTGGGTCTTCCCTACAAGGGACTCTAACCCTCTCAGTGCCATAGTTTCCTTTTTTGTTAAAGGTAGAGAACAGTAAACCATCTGTATCTTAGGGTGAATTTTTTTTTGCATGTTTTTTCAGTAAAGGAACATTGGCCCAGGAACTAGAGCTCCACATAAAAATGACTTTGTTTCCAATAAAATGTTCCTTTTATGGGTGGTGGAAAAAGTACCTACTTTGTTCTGCTACTTCCTTGACACCTGGCCGTGGACCAGTAAAGTGCATCCTAAGCCCAACTTTACTTATCTCTGTAATGAGACTATGGTTACCACCCTGCTTATGTCACAGAGTTAATGCAGGAATCACAAGAAATGATGAATATAAACCACTCCATGGTATGATGTTAACGATGATGACAATGATTGCAATAGCTATCATGTGCCATACAGTTACTGGGTGTTGGAAAATGTGTTAAGTGCTTTGTTGAATTATCTAATCATAACAATACTATGAAGTGAATAGTGTATCCCCATTTTTTAGATGAAGAAGCTGAGTCCTAGAACTGTGACTTGCCTGGGTTATATAGCTAGTAAGTTGTGGAGCCAGGATTCAAATCCAGGCAATGTAACTTCCAAATCCATGAATTGTCTTATTCACATAAAACTGCCTTACGCCATAAAGCACTATACAAATATAAAATTATATTACCTTTCCTTCATTTTATACAAGTGTAAGGTGTTGCTATTTTATTTTTCACACTTAGCTACAGAGTACATTGACATCTGTTGTTACTCATGATATAAAAAGTATGTACAACTTTCAACATGGGTGCCAAAGGCCATCAATGGGGAAAGGACAGTTTTCTAGCAAATGGTGCTGGTCAAACTGCATTTCCACATGTCAAAGAGTGAAGTTGAACCTTTACTTTATATCACATACAAAAATTAAGTCAGAGAGGGCCAAAGATATAAACATAAGAACTAAAACTACAAAAATATTTGAAATAAACATAGGAGAAAATCATCCAGGTGCAGTGGCTCCCGCCTGTAATCCCAGCGCTTTGGGAGGCCAAGGCAGGAGGATTACTTGAGCCCAGGTGTTTGGGAGCAGACTGGGCACTGGGCAGCATAGCGAGAACTTGTCTCTACAAAAATTTTAAAAAATTAGCTGGACATGGTGGTACATACCTGTAGTCCCAGCTACTGGAGAGTCTGATGCAGAAGAATCGCCTGAGGCCAGGAGGTCAAGACTGAGGTGAGCCATGATCATGCACTGTACTCCAGCCTGGGTAACAGAGTGAGATCCTGGCTCAAAACAAACAAAAAAGACATAGGGGAAAATCCTCATTGGTTGTGGTGTTGATTTCTTGGCTATGACACCAAAAACACAGCAACAACAACAAAAAAATTAAATAAACTGGACTTCATCAAAATTAAAAACCTTTGTGCGTCAAAAAACTCCCCCAAAAACAAAAAACAAAACTACCAAGAATGTGAAAAGACAATTCACAGAATGAGAGAAAGTATCTGCAAATAATTTATCTGCTAAGGGATTAATATCCCAGAATATATAAAGAACTCCTACAGCTTGAAAACAAAAACAACAAAAGTTCAAAAATGGACAGAAGACTTGAATAGACATCTCATCAAAAAGAAATACAAATGGCCAAAAACTACATGAAAAGATGCTCAGCACCAATAGTCATTAGGAAGATGCAAATCAAAACCAAAATGAGATGCCACCTCACACCCATTAGTATGACTACTATTAAAAAAGTGGAAAATAACAAGTGTTGACAGGGATGTGGAAGAACTGGAACCCTGGTGCATTGCTTGTGGGAATGTAAAATGGTGCAGCCCCTATGGAAAGTAGTAAGGTGTTTTCTCAAAAAATTAAACATGGAATTACTGTATGATAAAACAATTCCACATCTAGGTGTATGCCCAAAAGAATTCACAGTGGGGACTTGCACAGATACTGGCACACCATGGTTTATAGTGGCATTATTCACAATAGCCAAGAGGTGGAAGCAGCCCAAGTCTCCATCAACATATACATGGATCAACAAAATTATATATATATGCACACACACACACACACACACACACACATCACATACAGAGAATAGAATACTATTCAACTTTAAAAAGAAATGACATTATGACACATGCTACAACATGGATAAACCTTGAAGCATTGTGCAACATGAAATAAGTCAAACGCAAAAGGACAAAAATTGTATGATTCCACTTGTATGAGGTACTCAGAATAGGCAAGTTTGTAGAGACAGAAAGTAAAATACAGGTTACCAAGGTGAGAAGGGAGGGGAATGGGCACTTGTTCTCTAATGGGTGGAGTTGCTCTTTTGGATGATGAAAAATTTCTGGAAATGGATAGTGATGATGGTTGTACAACATTGTGAATGTACTTGCTGCCACTGAATTGTACACTTAGAAATGATTAAAATGGCAAAATTTATGTTATGTGTATTTTACCACAATAGAAAAAAAAAGTTTATGTGTGTAAAAAATCTTTCCTTATAGCATTTAGGTCTTATTGATTTTAATTTTTTTTTTTTTTTTGAATTAGGGTCTTACTCTGTCACCCAGGCTGGAGTGCAGTAGCATGATCATGGCTCACTGCATCTTCAAAGTCCTGGTCTCAGATGATCCTTCCACCTCAGCCTCTCGAGTAGCTAGGACCACAGATGTGTGCCACTATGTCCAGTTAATTTTTTAATTTTTTAATTTTAGAGATGAGGTATTGCTATATTGCCTCAGCTGAGCTTATGCTCAAGCAATCCTCTTTCCTTGGCCTTCCAAAGTGCTGAGATTACAGGTGTGAGACACCATGCCTGGCCAGGTCTTATTCATTTGAATTTTTTCATGAAAAATAATTTTGATTCTATTTTTTCATTATTTTTTAGAATAACATTTCATTAAAGAAAAAGTAGGAACTGCAGATAACTCAAAAAGGGAAACATAAAACCTTCATTATCTTAGAGATCACCACAGTTAAAACCTGGTGTCCTTCTAGAGTGTCTCTCCTGTTTCATTTTCCTCTTCCTTCTTTTTTTCCCCCTTTGATTCAGTTTTGCACACTTCCACTCTTCAGGAACTTTGAAGTCACTTTCTTTTGTGAGTTCTCATCTATGTGAGTTTAGTCTTACCCATCTAATGGGGGGAAACACTTTCTAAAACTAAGCGAAGTGATAAAACACTGAAAAGAAGCCAAGAAATGTGTGATCAGAATGCTCAGATTCATGCTGAGACCATTTGGAAGTTGCGCTGGAAGGGACAACTTTCAACGTGCTGTGCCCAGAAGTCTGAAGACATGTGTCCAAAGAAATGATCTGCAACGTTCCATTTCGTCCATATCAGAGGAGGACATCATTTTTTTGGTAGCTGCTATTACTCCTTCTTTCTAGTCTCTTTATTGGGTTCTAGGTCGGGGCAACTATTGCTTAGCTATGTTCTGGGTCCACAGATTGCTTATTTGTGGAAATTAGAGTTCCATGTCTTCCCAAACAAGAGTCTGCCAGAGCTCTACCCTTATCTTTCAGATTATGCATAGGGCTCTATCCAGTTAATTAGAGAGTGAATTTTCCATTATTCTTCATTTACAATAATACAAAAGTGAATTGATGACTTTCTTTGAAGAAGCAAATGATCTTCTGCTCAGTAAGGGGTGCCCTCTAGTACTGGAGGTTCTGCCAAAGTGAGCTTTGGACACATCCCCTTCAGGAGTTTTGCCTGCAGTGGTCCTAGACTGTCCTGCTACATTTGGTTGTTTGGAAAAAGGAAACATTGCTGAAGCTGAGATTTTGCTTGTAGGGCCAGGAGAAGGACTGAAAGAGAGACTGGTTTCTAGGGGCAAGGTAGCTATGCTGCCTGTTAGGCCTTGCCCAACTGTAGTCTCTCCAGAACCTTCTGCCTCCCTTCTCAAATACAGTTTCAAAGCAAATTAACGCAGAAGCAGAAAACCAAATGCCTCATGTTCTCGCTTATACGTGGGAGCTAAACACTGGGTACAAATGGACATAAAGATGAGAATAACAGACCCTAGAGACTCCTAAAGTGGGAGGGAGAAAGAAGAGGGGCAAGGGTTGAAAAACTACCTTTCACGTGCCATGTCCACTATTTGAGTGACGGGTCAATAGAAGCCCAAGCTTCACCATCATGCAATATATCCATGTAACAAACCTGCACATGTTCCCCTGAATTTAAAATAAAAAAAAAAGAAATTTAACAAGATGAGTTATATATATATATTCAATAATGCAGTGAGAACCCAAATCCAGAATTTCTATTTTGATGACTTTGGGTTCTCTTAAGTACATCCAATAATTTCCATTTCTTCTTGGCTTTTTGGCTCCATTTCATGCAGTTTTGCCTACCTGTGCTTCTGAACTATGTCTGCTTGGGCTGGCTTCCTTTGTTTCTATCGCTCTTCCTGAAATCTTACCCTGTGTGGGCTATGACAAGGCTGTTGGGTCTTTGGGAAGTCAATATACACTCTGGTAATTTCTTCTTCTGGGAACATTCCAGATAGTTCTCAAGTTTATCCCGATCCTTTCATAGTTCTGTTCAGCTAGCTCTTAAAGCTATCATAATACTTTCTCTAAATAGTTCTTAAAGACCATTAATTAATTCACTCATTCAACAGATATTCATAAAGCACTTGTATTCCATGACCTTTATTAAGCACGGGACATATTTATGAATGAGAAACTCTATCCCTGAGTTCAGATGAAATGAAGAAATAGGTAGGTTCTCAGCTCCCCACACACAATTCCTTGTGATATCACTTAGACTATGAGTATAATCACAATGTCTTAGGAACATAGAGAATATGTAATGATTATCTCTTTTCTTTCTTTCTCCTTTTAACCCCTATAATAATTATGCTTGTCTTCCTGCCTCTCTGACCAACTATTAAATGTTGTCATTATCCAGGGTACTATCCCAGGTGCCGTCCTCTTCTCATACCATGTGGTTTTTTTCCTGCATGGTTTTTTGTTTCTCTTGGACGTCAGTTACCACCAATTGCTGATGAATTCTCAGTCTACTTGTCCAGATGGGGCCTCTCTTCTGAGTTCTAGAGCTAGTTATCCTCCTGCCTATCGATTGCATGTTCCACACTGACTTCTGATTGAGCATGTGGAAATCATCTTTCTCCAAATGCTGCCATCTTGATCATCACCTTCTCAGTCCCAACCAGAAACCTAGAACTTTAACAACTAGTTTAGTAACTCTACTTATTACTTATACTACTTTCCCCCACCCTCACCTCCCACTTGAGAAGTTGATTCTTATCTTTCTGCATATTTCACCTCCTTTCTAGATTCTCATTCCTTCTCTTAGTCTAAGCCAGTGCTTTTCTAACAGTTTTATATGAGTCATTTATAGTGGCTTAATAGGGATTTCTGAGGCTGCAGCAGAAGGGGGTATAAAGCAGGCAGGACTGTGGGCTTCTTGTTCCCCATTCAACCAGAGCAACTGCATTTTTATCTCTTTTGCATATTGTTTGATGAGCATCCAATGACTAAACTTTGAAAAACCATCTGCCTTAATTCCTTAGCATTTCTTCCCTGGATTTTTGTGGATCTTCAGCTCACCATACCTCCCTTCTCTTTCGCCCATCTAATCCAGTGGTTCTTAACCTTTCCTTGGCTGTGGTACACAGCAGTAGTGATGTTCACATGCTGGCCACACTTCCTGTTATGTGTAAACACCTAGCATACAACAGAGCCATTAGAATGCAAGTGAATGAATATGTTGCTATTATAAGTATAACCTTGAATCCACTCTAATGTATTAAAATAAGTACATCCGCTTTGGTCTTTAGCTATTATGTGTGATAAATGACTTGCAACACATCTCCCAAATGATCCCGACTCTGCTGTAACCTACTCTGTAAGCTGCTGTTGCCCTCTACACGTGGGAATCTCGGTCACTCTCCTGCTTGACACTCTTCAGTGCCTCAAGACTGGCTCTCTGGAGGATTCGACTTAGTGAGGCTGACAAGTTCTGCTGGAATCTGGCCCTTGCTAACTTTCCCAGCTTCAGCCCTCACCCCAGTTCTCCATGAACCAGCCATACCACCCAGTACCCACTCAAGCTGGTCAGGCTTCTGGGCATTTGGCCATGTGGTTCCTCCTGCCCATCACTGCGCCCCCTTTCTCTCTTCCTTCAGCCTGTATCTTGAACTCCAAATAATTTCTTCTAGATGAAACAGCCTCATTTTCCCTTGGAACTGCCACCTGAGTGCTCTATCAATCCTGTCTTCCTTTCTTGCTGGGAGGCAAGGATATTTAGTCACATCTTTAATCCAGCAATTTTTCAGTTCTGCTTATTTCTCAAATAACTTGTTTCTATCCTTACTCAGTCCTAAACTACTTTAGTTTTTGTCTTGAAAAAATTTCAAATGTTCAGTCAAGTTGCAATAACAGCAAAGTTTTCTGAACCCTTCTCTTCACCAATTGTTAACATTTTGCCATGTTTGCATCAGTTTGTCTCTCTGTCTCTTGATATATGTATATATCCATGCATTTTTATACACACACACTCATATTGCCATTATTATTTGCTTAATCATTTGAGAATAAATTGTAGACATACACTTTACCCCTATAACACCTTTTTAAAACATTTCCATGATGCATGGATCAAATTCTGGACATTTAACATTGGTAACAATTCATTATCTAATAGAAAGCTCATATTTGTATTTTCAGTTGTCTGCATACTGTTCTTTATAGCATTTTTTAAAATCCAGGACCACTAATTTCTTTGTAAAGACTATATCCAAATGCTATCCACTTTTTGAAGCCTTTCCTAATTTCCTTTTCTCTTGTTGGCACTGACTACTCCTTCCCGTGTTCCCCACTTCCCTCTTTGGTCTTCCATGATGGCGTGTGAAACATTTGATCATGTGTACTTGTTTAGTTGTTTTGGTTCTCCTCACCAGACTGGAAACTCCTTGAGAATAGAGCCATATACTCTTTAATCCTTATTCCCTCGTGTCTAGAACATAAATGCATTCAGTACTGAGTATTTAATGAACAGCTTGGATATTTTAAACTCTAGGTTCATGTGGTGTGTGTGTGTGTGTGTGTGTGTGTGTGTGTGTGTGTGTGTGTGTGTGTGATTTCTCCTCACTCTTACATAAGCATTGGTAAACTGGCTGGATGGCGGAACATACACTGAATTGAGCATGGGGAGACCCTGATTCTAATCCCAATTCTGTTTCTGACCAACAAAGTGACTTGGGGTGAGTAACTTTACATTTGTGAAATTCAGCTGCTTCTTCTGTATTTTGAGGTACACAACTGCTTGCTCTGTCTACCTCACTAAGGCATAAGGAAGATCAAATAAGGGGAGAAGTATAGCAATGTTTAGAAATGGTGATGTCATTCCTGAGGCAATACGGTTGCCTACCCGCTAGGAATGTTTTTAGTTCCGGGTTTGTCTGTACCCTAGAGAGGCCCTGAGGTTCTTGCTCCATCTTCTGAGAGGCTGGAAGTGCAAGTGCTGGTTGGGTGCATGAAGCACACAGATCAGCAGTTGGTATAAGCTCCTCAAACTGGGTTGACTGTAGTGGGTTGAGTAATGTCCCTCCAAAATTCATGTCCAACCCCAACTTCAGAATGTGATCTTATTTGGAAACAGGTTTTTTGCAGACGTAATTTTAAGTTTAAAAGGGTTCACTGGATTAGGGTGGGCCCTAAATCTAATGACTGGTATCCTTATAAGAAAGCCATGTGAACACACACAGGGATTAAGGCTGCATGATGATGACAGCAGAGACTGGAATTCCTACAAGCCAAGGAACACCAAAATTACCTGGGACCACCAGCAGCTAGGAACACATAAGTGGGTATTATCCATAGAGCCCTCAGAAGGGAGCATGGCCTTGCTGCACCTTGATTTCCATCTCTTGTCCTCCAGAAATGAGAGTGAATACATTTCTGTTGTTTTAAGTCATTTGGTTCATAGAAGTTTGTTATGGAAGCCCTCATACAGTGACTTTCCCCTTGCTACCTCCATGACACCTGTATTAGCAGAACCTTCCTGCTGAAATCAAACAACCAGGTGAGCAGAAGAGGTAGAAAGGACTGGAACCAGGTTGTGAAGGCATCCAGTGCCCTCCTGTGCCTCTTTAAATCACCCAAAAGATTATACTCCTGTGGATGGGCCCATGGTCTGTCCCCTCAGATGACAGAGCAGGAGGGTCTCTGGTTGGTCCCAGAGGCATGTTCCATTATTCCCCCCTGTGGTGTTAGGGGAAATGCTCTGAGCTAAGGGTATACAGAGCTAGAACTTTCCACCTTGGACTCTGGCATCCTCAAGATGGGTTTGATGGATAGTTTCATTGGCAGCTTTAACTTGTGAGCTCACTGAGCTTTGGGAGGGTTTGTCATGTCCTCGAGGGAGTTGGCTCAGTTATTAGTGGAGTCTGGAGATTTGGGCATGTGCCTGCCGGTGCCATTTGATGCTGAAGGAGATACCACATCTATGATCTGAGTGCCTCTTCTCTGCCAAGGCAAGTCCTCACCAGGGCTGCTCTTCTTCCCTGATGCAAGAAGGACACACTTCATTCCTCAAGGTGCCCTTGTGGGCCATGGGCCCCTTGCTCATTCTCTCTGGGGGAAAATAAGTATCTGAGTAGGTGTCACTGTCCTAGCCCTAGCCTGTGGGAGTCAGAGAAGAGGAGGGAGGAGGAGAAGGAGAGGAGGACATATGGCTCAGTCCCTCAAACTGGAAGCACTCCAAGGGCCACCCACTTCCACTGTTATGATGTCACTAAAAGGAGCAGCTAGCTGCTGGAGGGGTGGAGGAGACCCATGAAGTAATCTGGCCCAGTGCCTTCTTCATTCTTTCATGCCACCAGGTTAGTAGAGATTGGAGCCTGTTCTTGGCAACTGAGCCCTGGAATACCCAAGGCCACACAGCAGCCAAGTCAGGGGACTCACTCATTGGGTCAATGCCCAGCTGCTCACCTGGGAAGATCTCCCGAGCTCTCACACAGTCAGCAAACCTGACTCCTCGCCTTAAGGACCTTATTAGCCTCTCACCATCAGACCACAGCCTCAACTTCTCTTGGGATAATTGGAGGTAGCTAATAATGAATGTGAAAAGATGATTCACTTTATATTTAAGCAAGACTCTGGGTGTGTGTGTGAATGGGAATTGCACAAAATTGTTTTGGGGTGCTACTGACTATATCAAAGCCTCTGGGAGAAGACAAGATATAATGCTGCAAATGTTAATACTACAAGGAAACAGTGACCTAAGAAACTTTCCAGAGAATGCTTTGTGGTCATGAAGATTTTGCCTTTGTATCCTCTGGAAAACACTTTGTTGACTGTTTTAAAAGTTCTCTAGGGAGAAAAAGTAAGAGAGACTTAGCCTTGTGTAGTAACCAAATATAGCATCATAAAGTTGTCAGGGTCAACACAAAACAGTGGGAATCACAGCTACTATTAAGAGAGGAAGGAGTGGGCAACATCTGGCCTTGTCCTCCCTTGCCTCCTCCCCATGCTTGGTGGGGTTAGCACCTTGTCAAATGCCTAGTTGATCCCAGGTAGAAAGCTCCAGGGAATGACCATGTTGCCCTGTTTGAAGAGTTTTGGGATAACACCAGTGTTATTTTAGATTGAGAGCTGCTCCAGCTGATGACTGCTGGATTTACTTTTTTTTTTGCTTCAGAATCATCGTGCTCCTTGTAGTAAAAGCTGAAGGAGTCAGCCAGAGTCAAAAGGGTTTCATTTGCAGCCTTGTTCCTTTCTGCTACAGGAGAAAGGGATGGTCAGATAGGGGAAGTGGGCCAAAGGAATCTGCATTGCTTCTCTATCTCTCTTTTTTTTTTTTGAGTTGGAGTCTCATTCTGTCGCCCAGACTGGAGTGCAGTGGCCGCTCCTGGCCACCCTGCG
>NW_007251427.1:445239-457408 GCF_000164805.1 Carlito syrichta | reverse complement strand
TGTAGAGATGAGGTCTTGCCAAGTTGCCCAGGCGGGTCTCAAATCCACGGGCTCAGGTAATCCACTCACCTCAGCCTCCCAAAGTGCGGGATTACAGGCTGAGCCACTGAGGCCAGCTTGCTTCTCTATCTCAAATGGAGATGAAATATGTTGTCACTTCACTTTAAGGGTGATAGCAGGATCCTTCCCCCTTAGGAAAAGCAAACTTTTCTCAAGTTTTCAGGGAAAAAAATACATTATGGCAGATTAGAATTTAATCTAAGAAGGCAAGGTAATGATGCCATCCTGTCCAAACCAGAAATATCTCTCTGTTTCCAGCTGATACCCCAGAAAGTCTCACTCATTCAGCCCTTTAGAGACTTGCACAATAGAGATAGGAACAATCTGATGGGCATATTTTAGGGTTGCATAAGGTGAGGAAAGGATAAACCCTGCTTAAAAGCCTGTGACTCTGACCGGGCTCGGTGGCTCAGCCTTAATCCTAACATTTTTGGGAGGCCAAGGCAAGTGGATTGCCTGAGCCCACGGGTTCAAGACCAGCTTGGGCAACATGGTGAGACCTCATCTCTACAATAAGTAAAAAAAATTAGCCAGGCCTGGTAGCACACTCCTGTAGTTTTGGCTACTTGGAAGGCTGAGGTAGAGGGAACTCCGGAGCCCAGCAGGCCGATGCTGGCGTGGCCATGAGAGTGCTACTTCACTTCAGCCTGGACGACAGAGTGAGACTCCAACTCAAAAAAAAAAAAAAAAGCATGTAATCCCAGCACTTCGGGAGGTCCAAGGTGAGAAGATTGCCTGAGCCCAGGGATTCAAGGCCAGCCTGGGCAACTTGATGAGACCTCATCTCTGCAATAAATAAAAAATTAACCAGGTATGGTGGCATATGCCTATAGTTCTAGCTACTTGAAAAGCTAAGGTGGATGGATCACCTGAGCCCAGCAGGTCGACGCTGGGATGGCCGTGAGCATGTCACTGCACACCAGCCTAGGCAACAGAGTGAGACTCCAACTTAAAAAAAAAAGTACATGATTCCAAAAGTGACTTGCCAAGGGAGATATTAGAACATTGTCTTCATGCAATAGAGCTGGGATGGGCAGCTTTGAAGCAAAGCATAGTTACTGGACTTGCAATCAAAAACCCTAGGCTCAAGGCACAGCTCTGCGACATGCAGCTAGCTGTGTGACCTTGGGCAAGTGATTTCACCCAAGTTTCCTCCTAAGTAAAATAATAGTAATAACACCATTAAAATTGTTATAAGGATCAAATGATACATTTGAAAGCACTTAGAGTATTGTAAAATGCTATACAAGGGTTGGGTGTGGTGATTCCCACTGTGGCCCTGAATAAGGGGTAAGGAGGGGAAGGGGTCTTGTATACAACCCACACTGCCAAGAAACCTGGGTGGTCGCAAGCGTCAGGTTTAATCAAAGATCTGCTCTTATCTGAGAGCAAAAGGTGTAGGAAT
The DNA here is from genome assembly GCF_000164805.1 of Carlito syrichta. Classification (NCBI taxonomy): domain Eukaryota; kingdom Metazoa; phylum Chordata; class Mammalia; order Primates; family Tarsiidae; genus Carlito; species Carlito syrichta. The sequence goes on along the minus strand of NW_007251427.1, from coordinate 455,943 downwards.
ATTACTTACTTGCGGGTGACTGAGGATACTCTTTCTTAGATCTTCCTACCTGAAAAGTCTTCCTTCTGACACTGACACTCGCTGAAAGTCCATGGGCAATCTGTTCCGCCCATCTGAGACTTTGTGTCTTCATCTCTGAAACGAAAGGGTCAAAGAGATTTTTCTCAATGGTCCGTTTCAGTTCTTAAGTTGTGAGACTCTACAAAGCTAGAGGAAAGTTTTTGATTGAGTCAAAATCACTTTATTGGACACCAGTCACATCCAAAGAAGTATGCTGAGAGTGAAAGGAGGGACCTCAGCCTTTAGTTTTCTAGCACTTGATCTCACACACTAGCGAGGGCACCCATGCCCAGAGAACTGGTGCTGCTCAGAAAGTGCACCCACCACTTCAGAGCGCTAACAGAATCTCATGGGCATTCAGAAGAGGAAGGATTTTCCTCGCGTGGAAGGCGAAAGAAAGGGAGAGCCAGGGAAGGAAATGGTCCTTGCCTGATAAGGAGGTCTTGCAGATACACCACACTTATCACATAGGGAACAGCTTGTGCAAAGGCTTAGAGGCAGGAAATGGAAGGTGGCATATTCTGTTATTATTTACCTAAAGTCTTTTTTTTTAGTTGGGGTCTCACTCTGTTGCCTGGGCTGGAGTGTAGTGGCACAATCATGGTTCTAGAATCTCCTAGATTCAGGAGATCCTCCCGCCTCAGCTTCCCAAGTAGCTGGGAAAACAGTTGTGCACCAGCAATTTTTTGACTTTTTGTAGAAGTCTCGTGATGTAGCCCAGGCTGGTCTAAAATTCCTGGTCTCAAGCAATCCTCTCATCTCATCCTCCCAAAGTGCTGGGATTATAGGCATGAGCCACTACGCCTGGTCACCTAAAGTCTTTTTTTTTTTAATTGGAGTTTCACTCTGTTGCTCAGGCTGGAGTGCGGTGGCACTCTCACTCTACTGCAGCCTCAAACTGCTGGGCTCAGGTGATCTTTCCACCTCAGACTTCCAAGTATCTGGAACCACAGGTATTTGCCACCACGCCTGGCTAATTTTTTGATTTATTGTAGAAATGACATCTTGCCATGTTACTCAGTCTGGTCTTGAACCCCTGAGCTCAGGCAATCCTCTTGCCTATACCTCCCAAAGTGCTGGGATTACAGGCTTGAGCCATCATGCCCAGCTAATGTCTTCATAGAAAGGAAACTTAGATGGGTCCTGAGATTGGGGTAGTTACTATTGCATTCTGGGTACAATGCCTGACCCAGTGATAATGGATGGCAATTTCTGAATTATGCCTGACCCAGTGATAATGGATGGCAATTTCTGAGTTTTTCACTGTTCCCTCTCCTTCCTGGCAAGTGTGCTTGTGTGCCAAGCTTCATCCTGGTAGGACTAGATGCCCACACCCCGCATGTCAGCTCCCTAGGTGGAGGCAACTTTCCTGTCTGGGCACTTACTGTCTCTACTCACTTCACACATGGTGTTTTGACATGTTAGTGCCTGGCCTGTTAACATGGGATAACGAGGGAAAGCACCCAAAGGCGGTGCCCGGCTCCTGAGCTGGCACAAGGCCAGGGCAGCTTTGTCGAGCTCCTTTCCCTGGGGTGGCAGGAAGGCAGCTACTTAGTAGTTCCAGCTCCTCTGAGTGCTTCCAAACAAGAATCTCTCCAAATGTCAGGGAGGAGAGTTTATGACTTCGTCCTTTTATGATGTGCTTTTAAGGCCAATTATTTCTAGCACTAATAATCCTAATACCCTGTTTAATTAGGCATTGGTAAGAGAAGGTATATGTTTTAAAATCCATGAAATTGCAAGCAGATTGCATGACTCAGTATTCCGGGTGAATGCTTTACACTCCTGTGATTATTATTAATATTAATAAGCATTTGTTCACATCCCCATGGGGCACTGGGCAGAGCTCAGGGAGGACACAGCCTCTGTCCTCAGGGATCCATCGAAAGCTGTCTCTAAAACACTGTAGTAAATCACATGGGTATTGTAACTGTCAAGATTTTAAACACCTAAAAATCAGCACTATCATTAGCAATCAGTAATCACTGTTATAGAAGAATAAATCTTGTAATCTCCAAATTACCTGTTTGCACCAATTAGAGTTCAACTGATGAAACATACCAATCAAAGGGGAATTTACTTGAGGCACCCAAGCTTATCTAGGTTTAAAAAAAAAAAAAAGTAACCTGCTGAGCTCCCAAACTGTTGTTTCCTAGCTCAGTATCAGTGAGGCTGGATTTTCTGGAAGCAGGCTGATAAAACCCTGCACAAGTACCCCAGGCAGGAGGGAGTCCGTCATTCATTTATTTATTTATTCATTTATTCCCTGCCTGCCTACATAAAGGATTTGAGGTACATCACAATAAAAAACACATATATAATAAAACAATACTTTAAAAAATCAAAAGGGGGGTTGGGAATCTTAGGGTGGGAGTGAGGCTCTGTGCTTGAACACTTAGCGTCCACAAATCTTTGTGGAGTCCCTTTGCTGAACACAGTCTAGACCCTGAGGGAGCAAAAAGAGAAACACACTCCTCTTTTTGCCTGTAAGGAACTTATAACCTAGGGTGAGACACAAACACTGGGATTAGTTCTGAGCTTCTTGGAAGGCAATGTGCAGAGGAATCCCATGGGTTATCTAGTTTCCTACATGCAATAAAATAAAACAAGTCTATGGAAAGGTAGATTTATTCCTTGTTGTAAATACTAAAAAAGAAGAAAAAAATGGAAGAGACCCAGTGGAAAAATCTCAGTGTTCTCCATGTGATTATTTCTTGGATGAAGTTGGATGAAGGAGACAAAAACAAGGATCTACTGAGCCTTCCCTGGTTTGCTCCTGAGTTTCTGAAAACCTGGATCTGGTGTTTGAGACTGAGGCAAAGCCAGGAAGTAGGGCCTGGCCAGAGGTGGGGAATGGGAGCTGGCGGTGACCCTGGGAAAACCAGTACCCTGAAAGATTGGGTTTGGGAATTAGGAGTTGAAATGAATGTCTAAAACAGTGAAACTGCTCTAAACAGTCCACTCAGCCCTGTACCGTGTGCCAGCTCCATGTAAGGGTGCACGTTCCACATATTCTGTTACTGAAATAGTCTGGCACCTCCCAACCCTCCCCATCCTTGGGTCTCTCTCACCTCACCACTTTCCCAGCCTCTTCCTGGCTTTGTTACTTTTCCTGTATGGCTCTACTTTATCCTTTATCTCCAGGGAATTATGTTACTGTCATATTAGGGTTCACTTTGTTTATTTGTTTTAAGTTTACTGTGTGTTCACTTTGACTTCTGCCCTTGAACATTACTGGGTTATCATAATGGCAGATCTGTTGACGTACTACCTGAGTACGTCTTGCACCTTGCCTTCTACTGGCAGGCAGTCTCCGTGATGATCCCCGCGCTCTGTGTAATCACTTCTACATGGAATCAAGGTGGATCTGTGTGAATAGAGTACCACTGTATTAGACCCTGTGCTGGGTGCTAGAGACACAGTGATGGACAAGACAGACATTGTCCTTGATCTCAAGGAGCTTACAGAGCATACAGATTATAACAGGAAGAGCTTGGAATTTTGAGCCAGATAGAGTTGGCTGAACCTTCATTCTCCACTTGGCTCTGTGACTTTAGGCAGGTTATTTAACTCTCTAAGCCTCTGGTTTTATATATATATATATATATATATATATATACATATATATATATATATATATATATATATAAAGAGAGAGAGAGAGAGAGAGAGAGGCTTTTTTTTTACATTTTTATTTTTGAGTCGGAGTCTTACTCTATCACCCAGACTGGAGTGCAGTAGCATGGTCGTGATGATCATGGTTCATAGCAGCCTTGACCTTCTGGGTTCAGGCAATCCTTTCACCTCAGCTTCTCAAGTAGAGATATGAGGTTTCTCTATGTTGCCTAGGCTAGTCTTGAACTCCCGGGCTCAAGCAATCCTCTTGCTTCAGCCTCCCAAAGTGTTGGGATTACAGGTGTGAGCCACTGTGTCTCTCCAGTTTCCTCATCTTAAAGCAAGCAAGGTAGGATCCACTTTAGAGAGTTTGGTGGATATTAAATGTGACTGTATAAAGCAGTTAGCACAGCATCCAGGTTTTGGTGGCTACTCCGTAAATGTTATTCCTCCCAGCAATGCAAGGTGCTGAGAATATTGTGAAGAAGAAGAGGTCATTTCTGCCCTCAGGGGGTTCAGAATTCGGTGGAGGGGACAGATGTATACTCACTAAAGTTCAAGGCAGACTGTGACAAATGCCATTATAGGGATGCAGAGGGCTATCGGAACTCAAGAGGAGAGCATAGAAATAGCTTTGTAGAGGCTATGTGATGTTTTAACAAACCTTAGAGGGGAAGTAGAATTTTCATCAATGGAGTAGGGCAAGGGCATTGGGTACCCTGGGAGGTCACAAAATATAAAACCTCACGGTATAAAAAATGGTGAAAGTGCACTACTCAGGTGCTCTGGTCATATCACTTCCCTTTTGTGGGCTGTAAGTTCTTGATCCGTAAAATGCAGCTGTTGAACTAGATGGTAAATGATGCTCCTTCCAGTTCACATGTTCCTCAAAAGCAAGGAGTATTGCTTTATTCATTACCAATCTCTAGCTCCCAACACATGGTAGACACTCAATAAATATTTATTAAATGAGTAGGTATAATTATATGTGTAAGCAGCTTGCCCCAAATGAGAAAATCAAGGAAGTATTTTTTCCATTGACTTGACATAAGCCATTTCCCTTGGGCACCTACATAGCGGCAATTAAGCAAACTAAATTATGTCACTGGGTTTTGTCAGTCCTTCTGCCATTCTGTGCCTTAGATTTTCTGGTTGTGTTTTGTTTCTTCCTCATCTTGTGGAATCAAACTTGTGGAATCACACTTGTGGAATCAAACTTGAATACTACCGACCTTCCCCTGAAGATGCCCTTAGTGCACTCAGGCCAATATCCTTAGTCCAGGTGGGGCAGATCCAGCCACCTTTGAAGAAGCTCCTCACATTTTCCCTCGTTGAACTTCCATTTTGCTTTTGGTGTCTCCATGAGTGAAATAATTCTGAAACCAGAACTCAACAGAAGAATTTCAAATGTCATTGAACTACACTGTTATAAGACAGGGGTGGCTAGTGGTGAAATTGTGCAATGAGGAAGCTTAACCCTTGGAGGTTTCCTATCCTCATCCCCCTCTGTCTTTGTTCTCTCTCCTCCTGAGGCCCGCACTTAAGACCCTTCTCTAATAGGACTCCCACAGTCCATCATCCCCTGGGGTTCACCCTGCTCCAAGCCTGTCCAAACCATCCTTGCTCTTTCAAAGCTTATCCTGGGTTCCATGTCCACAGAGATCTGTTGTCTCCTCTGTTTGGGGACAATTAAGCAAACATTTGATGCCCCTTCTATATACATTTCAGTACTAAGCTCACAGGGTGCAAAGATAAATGAAACAAGTTCCTTGGCCCCTGGTTTTGTTTTCTAAGATGAGAGTAAACAAGTTGACAAACTAAACTATGAACAACTATTCATGAAGAATCCCTTTCAGGAAATAGATTTGCATTTTACCAGGAGCTTTTTGAGGATAGTAATTTACTTTCAAAGCATTTTTTTTTTTGTTTAAAGAAAAAAACCTTAAAAAAATTTTTTTTTAATTTAAGAGCAGTACTTAATTGTAGAAAACTTGGAAAATAAAGAAAAATATAAAGTAGAGACAATTCTTTCAATGATCTCACCACCCAGAGGCAAGTCAGCGTTGGCATGTTTTTCCTGTCTTTTTTTCTATGTATTTGAGAGTCTGTGTTTATATAATTTTGCATACCACTCTTGTTATCAAGCAGTATATCCCAACCATTTTGCAATGTTATAAAACACACTGAAGAGTGAGTCTAAGGGTAGGAGTTTGTCAACAAGTAAGAGTGCTGAATTTATTGGCATAGTGACTTGGAGTAGCCTCTCTAATAACACTCCCTTTTTTTCCTGCTCCTAAGACAAGCCCTGCCTCCCTGCGAGTGCCTCAATAGCATATTTGTAACTTAGCTGATCTGCTCAGCCTTTCTCTGAAGAAACAGAATCCTGTGCTGTGAGGTGTGAGCATTTGCAGTCTTCAGATTCTTTACTTCTTCCCTTCCCCCACCCCAATTTCCCTTGTTGCCAGCCAGCGATAATATCTTTCATCTGAGCCTCTCTCCCTGCCTCCAGTGACTGCCTCCCCTGATGAATTCTCTCTGGGTGACTTTGGCATTTGCATATTTCTCGCTTGGATATTCTGAGATGTTGGAACCAGAAAGCAGGTTTACGCGATCAGGTACTTAGCTGAATGAGGCTTTCTCGGGAACTGCACAAATATTTGGAGTCGGGTGTGTGCCAATAGGCAATTAATTGAAATGTGGACACAGCAAGCTTCTGGAGGAAAGAAACCAAAGTTGAGAAATTAACTGTGGGAAGCAATCCTCCGCAAGATACAAAACAGTAATTTGGGAATTTCCTTTACTTCAAACTGAAATTGATTTGGTACAGAAAAATAAAACAAAACAGGTACAAGTGTAGGATCAAGGTTAACTCCTGTAACATAGCGCTGGAAGGGGCTCTCAGAGAACACTGGTTCAACCCTTTCAGAGAGGGAGGGAGAACCCAAGGTCAATGGCAAGTTGTGGCAAATTCAGGACCAGAAGCAAGATGTCCTGACTCCAGCCCAGGGCACTTTCTACTTTATACGCTGACTGTCTACCTGGAGACCTGGATTATCATATCATGAGCTAAAGGGCAAAGACCGTGATTTAAGCATTCTCCTGTCACCAATGACTTTGTGAATACATTTAGTAAAACCTGCAACAAAACCAAGGTTCTCGCCGACTGTAACCTTAACTCCAGAATGGAAGCGCATATGGCCAACCTTTATGGGGCTCCCACTTCATGTCTGGCTGCCACTGAGCACTGGGAATGGAGGTGATTAAAAATAGGGTTCCCGTGCCACATTGTGCGATATTGGTCTGATGCCAGGGAGGGCTCAGCTTCCTGCTTATCCTCTTCAGAAAGCATGAAGCCTCTGTGTCCATCTTTCAGGAGAACGGAGAATGTTTTTATAAATGGTGAATAAGGAAAGAGGATCTCTGTGACGTGGCTTTAAGATTCAGATTGCTTTAAGATATAAAAATCACGTATTCATTGCTCAGGTATGTGGGGTCAGAGTGATCATTTTTAGGCTTCCCCTAGAACATGGCTTTCAAAGTGTGATCCCTGAACCACATGCATCAGCATCACTTGTTAGAAATGCAAATTCTCAGGTTCCACTTTGGCCCCAGGGAATTGAAAACTCTAGAGGAGGTGGGGCCTAGCACTCTGTGTTTTAACAAGCCCTCCAGGGGATTCTGATGCACAGTAAAGTTTGAAAACCATTGCCCTTGAAAATTATGATTTGGAAGTCTGGACTGCTGGATTCTAGCACCAGGAAAGTAATTTGTTTTTGAGTATTGGACCCTTACGAATAAACTCTCTTCATTTCAGAATGCCCAGGTGAGCTGTTTCCTTACATTGCTGAGTGTTAAACAGGAAAACATTTCCAAGTAATTCTTCAAAATTTAACTGACCAGCACAGTCAGACACAATTCTGGTTGCCCAACATATTTCCAGTAAGTACAATATTTTCAGATTTTAAAGTTCCATGCCATGACTGAATACGTTAATTGATTGCTTAATCTGTCATTTTTAGAACACCACTTCCTTACCTCATGTGAAAGTTTATTCAAAATTCAAATGGGAACATTTTATTACTCCAAAATGTTTTTCTATATACTTTAACATGTTACTAAGGAAACCAGTTGTAACATTCCAGTGATATTGTTGCTCTAGCAAATTAACTATTCACCAATGTATATATCATGCTATAATGCTTTTTCCCCCTTTTCTCTCTCTAGAAAATTTCACACTTATTGAATTTATACATTTATAACATGGACACTGGAAGCAATGGGAATAAAGCGGTAAGGAGAATTCGTATCCCAGAGCGACAGAGGCTATTTCCCCGGGATGTGTTTTGTGCTGTTGGAAAATAGGAAGGGCTAGGTGAATTTTCATTCTGTGTTAGAAGCCCCTCTGTGCAGGAAAGCTGAGTTAGAGAGAGCAGCCATCTCACAAGGACTCTGGTGATGAGGCTTTGGGGGTTCTAACCGGTGAGTGGCAGAGAGGACTAAAACTGGGCGTGTGGGTGCAAAGTATGTGCTAATCACATGTTTCAGGAATCTAACGACTCAAAGCGGTAGATCACAGGAGCCACTGAGATGGCACCAGGAGATGGTGGGTATACAGCCCAGCAGGAGGCCTCCTGCTTTTACTTTCTTGTTGGGGGAGGAGAAGTTATTAATGATGGGATGAATTAGAACAGATGGGTACTTTTGACACATTTTCCCATGTTGTTATTTTCCAATTTCCCATCTTCCCACCACCTAGTCATGTGCTTTTCTCTTGGTTAGGAGTGAAGGCATGTGACTTTTTAAAGGGAAGTCTCGGAAAGGGAGGACAGAGGTGAAGACGTTGGCTTACAGCTCAGAGGGCATGCTCGGCATGATTTGGAAAGTTCTCTTAAAGCCTTTGCTGGGTGAGGCAGGGGAGAAGCCATCATGCCCACTTGGTCTTTCTGATGCTGCTCTCTTTCTCATTTGCCCCATCCTAGCCTCACTCTATTCGTGCAGCCATCACATCCTCCCTGATTACAAGTAACTTTCTGCAGCCTTAAGGAGATTTGCATTGTAAATGGTGTTTGTTAGGCCCCTGAAATAATATTAATCATTGTAAAACAATTATCTTGCATAATTTATACATAAAAAAGAATGAACCTTTGGTTTGAATTAATAATTCCTCTGTTATGTATCTTTCTTGTCCTCACAAATATTGAGACTCTTGCCTGCCCTTCTGGGTAAGAATGGTGCTGAGAAAATAAAACTACTTACCTCCTCATGGCTTCTGAAACATTGCATGCATGTCCAGAGCCAGGTAGCTTGTGCAATTTCAGGTGGAACAGCCAAGGTCTCTGATAAAATGATCAGCTCAGTATCCCATAACCAGACCCTTCTCTTAAGAGGAGGAACAAAAGGATGGACATCATAGGGTTGGACATAGGAAGTTCTGGGAAGCAGAACAATGAGGCCGCAAGGTTTTCTGCCTGTGTCTCTGCCTGTACATATCCTTGTATCCATTTGGGGGCAAACAGTCATTGGTGAACAGTAATCTCAGGGAGCTGGGGTCCGTCTTCCACATCCACCTGTAGTAGGTTGGATGGTGAAACCCACTCCCCACAAAAGATAGCCACATCCCAATCTCCAGAACCTGTGACTGTGACCTTATTTGGAAAAAAAAATATCTTAGCAAATGCAGTTAAGGATCTTGAGATGAGATCAACTTGTATTATTTAGGTAGGATCTAAACCCAATGACAAGCATCCTCATAAGGGTCACAGGGAAGAGATACACACAGGAAGAGTAGAAGGCCATGAAGGAGGTAGAGATTGAAGTGATGTGGCCAAAACATGCCTAGCGCCAACAGAATCTGGAAGAGGCAAGGAAAAATTCTCTTTCAGAGGGAGCATGGCTATGCCGACACCTTGATTTGGGATTTCTAGACTCCTGTGTAAGATTAAATTTCTGTTGTTTTAAGCCACCAGGTTTGAAGTAATTTATCACAACATCCCTAGGAAATGAATGCATGTACTGTGCCTTATGCTGTCCCACAAGCTCCCAGGAAGGTTTGTGGTTCACATTTTGCATTTGTGATGACATTCTCTGCCTCTTCAACTGAAACCATAGTGGGAGGTCTCCTAGTTCATGACTGCGCTTGCCAGATTTCTGTGTGTGCTGCATCCATGTCCCAGGTGACCTTCCCAGGAAGGCTCTCCTTCCCAGGAATCCAGAAACCAGGAATCGAGTACAGAGAATTTCAATGTCAGGTCATTCTGACATAAAATTTACAGCTAGAAATAAGTGCCTGCATGTGAGGCAGAACTGGAGAGGCTCCTTTAGCTACCATGTTGTACTCTCTGCTTCCTTATCAAACCTCCTTGGCCTCAACCAAATGTAGCACCTATAGTCCAGGACAATATACATTAAAAAATGATAGTACTCCATATTTATCACATATATGCCAGGCACTGGGCTAAGAATTTTACATTCATGAGTGCACTTAATTTTGCAGCAGTTCTGGAAGTATGTAGGGTTTACAGATTTTACAGATGAGGAAACTGAGTCCTAGTGACATTAGGTAATCCTCCCAAGGACAGGAAGCCACTAATTTTCAGAGCTAGCATTTGAACCCTGAATGTCTTTGACTCCACAGCCCATACCCTCAAACACTTTACAACTTTGTTCTTAGAAAAGCAACTCAGTGCAGGGAAATATATCTGTGTCTGATCCTCAAAGAGTATGTTTGCATTTGCAGCCATTTAATTTGGGCAATTCATTCAAGTTGCACATTTTCTTTTTGTAGAGCAACCGGGGGCATTTGAAGAGATTCCAACCTGAGTTATGCCTTCTGAAAGATGATTTCTGGTTTGGTTAGGGCTCTGCCTTCATGCTAAAGTTCATATTCCTGAATATTATATATCAGACTTTTAAGGATCTGGCCTCTGCCTGCCTCTCTAACCGCATCACTCGTAAAACCCTTCTCTCTACTTGTTTTGGTCAACTTGCAGCTTCTAAGCTGCTTTCAATTTCTTTCTTTCTTTTTTTTTT
>NW_007251427.1:366017-445114 GCF_000164805.1 Carlito syrichta | reverse complement strand
CTCGCCTGCCCAGGCGGGTCTCGAACCCTTGGGCTCAGGCAATCCACTCACCTCAGCCTCCCAAAGGTGCGGGATTACAGGCTGAGCCACTGAGCCCGGCTGCTTTCAATTTCTTATATGTCTCATACTCTCATAGAACTCTGGTCCTTTGCACAAGCTGTTTGCTCAACCTTCTCACTATCCTCTCCACTGTTACTGCATCTTTTATCCTTTCACTATTTCACTTGGTTAACTTCTATTCATCCAGACCCCAGTTTAGAAGCCACAATAATTTTTCCTGGACATCTGAGCTTGGTTGGGTATCTCTCTTGGGGCTCTCATAGCAACCTTTATTTCCCCATGGCAAAGTGTATCACTTTGTGTGATAAATGCGTTGTCTGTATCTCTCAGTCTGCTGGAGGTTGAGGGCAGGAACGGTGTCTACTTAGTTCACCATTGTGTCCCCGGCAACCAGCCCAGGGCCTGGTATATAATAGACATTCAATAAACTACTTGCAAAATGAATGAGTTAAGAATGTCAAAGATGCCTTCCTGGATCATTAGGCACAGAACTTGTCATTGATTAGGACATTGAGGAATGTTATATTAAAGGTCATAGTTATCTGACCAGCTGTCAACCTCAAAGGTTAAGGATGTTTTCAGAATATTCTAGATTGTTTTACTAAGCTACTACCCACAACTTTACCTAAATCATTTGAAAAAAATTAGCATCGAAGGAGATGGTATTATTTGATGTCTTCAGTTTGTTTCTTCTTTGTGACTTTATTTTTAGCCATGACCACTTAGAGACATGAACTGCAAAAGTCTACCCCTCTACTTACTACTTTCACATTCCATGCCGTTTCTAAATGAACTTCTCTAAGTATCAAATGAATCCCTTACTTGTGTACCTCAGATGGGTGGGTGTGGTTGTTTACCCAACCCCATAGTGACTGTGGGTTTGGATCTTGCCACTTCTTAACCTTCTTGTCATGCCATTGAAATCTGTCTCTGGAAAATGGGAGTCCACAACTGAAGCTAACAGCAACAGAGTATGAGGATGATTGAGTCTGAGGAGGATAGGAAGGTAGGGAAGGAAGGAGAGAGAAAGAGAGAAAAAGGGAGAGATAATACTCAGTGAAGTTACAGGACTAGTCATTTGATTTCATTCTATGAAGGCCTTCCCTAGTTGGGTTTTTCCAGTGGGAGGAGTGACTATGTTCATATGGCATAAATGTAGAGTAAAATGATGAGACATCCAATAGCCTCCTTTCCTCCTTGTTTCCTTTGGGTAGTTGCAATAGCCCTAGTCCTGGTTGTTGTGTGTGGCTAACACTAGGGGGGAAGGGAGAAGGAGAAGGAGGAAAGGAGGAGGAGCATGGGTATCTTCCTGCTCCTGGCTGATCAGGTTGGTGTAGACTACTCCCTTGAGCTCTGTAGGAACTGTGCCAATATAATGTCCACAGCAGCCTCTGCAAAACCAGTCTTTTACACCCAAGTCCATCGCCCTCTGCATGCAGCAGGATTGACTTGGTTTTTTGGGAAGGTAAAACATAGCACTAAGCAGGAGGCTCTCATTCACCAAGAGTGGCAAATAGCTGGATCAGTCTAAGAAGTGTGAGAGATGATAAGAGAAGGAAGCAGGAGGTATTAGCTCTTGTGTGAGTCTGGCCCAACTTGGATCTCATTGAATCAGGAAAGGCTTGACTCCAAGCAATCACTGGGCTTTTCCTAATCTAACCAGGGCTAATTATCAAGAGGCTTGAGCACAACCTCTGACTGCCCCTTTATTTTTTAATTTTTAATTTTTATTTTTGTAGAGATGAGGTCTCACTATGTTGCCCAGACTGGCCTTGAACTCCTGGGCTCAAGTGATCCTCTTGTCTTGACCTACCCAAGTGCTGGGCTTATAGGCATAGGCCACTGTGCCCAGTCAATGACTGTTCCCTTAAATAGAACCAGGCAGTGGGGAGCCTGCCTAGTCAAGTTCACACCAAAGGGCAGTAGCAGGGCCCTTCTTAGACTTTAAGGGAAGCCTTTGGCTAGCGGCAGAGAGCTACCCTGGGGACTTGAGAGTACTGTGCCAGACCCCAACACTCCCCTGATTGAGCGTCAGACTAAGGGCTGCAGCATTTGTGCATTCTTCCCAGAATTATGGCAGACAAGCTCAGGCCATGGCAGGTCCTTGGGGCTTTAGAAAGGGATGTCCAGGTTATAGTGGACACAATTATGATACATGCCTTTCTAGGCTTCTGGGGGACTCTACCTTTGTTCTTCATCCCCTTGGCTCCACCTTAAGCAGTACTTGGAGCCTTATCATCTCTTGCCAGTGCTATTGTGAGAGTCACTTAAATGGGTCTTCCCATTTCCAGTTCCATCTCTTCTAGTCTTTCCTCAACACTGTGGTTAGCAACACGTATTGGATGTCAGTGGCATGTCAGGCATTGTGTTGGCTATGGGTGATACAGAAATAGACCATACCCAGCACTTGAGCTCTAGAAACTCCTGGACTTATAAGGGAGACAGACTGTGATAGATAATGGCAACACGGTGTCTTTAGTGCTGTAGCAAAGGCAAGCTTACATTGCTGGGCAAGTCACACTCAACCAAGTTGGTGATGTTGAGCTGAGTTATAAAAGACAAGCAAGTTTTTGCCTGGCAATAGGTAGGGAAGGTGATTTTAGGCAGCAGGACAAGCATGTACCCAGTGAATTCTGACCTGGTGTGTTGGTGCCTCTAGAACCATGAATACAACAGACTTCTTCTGTCTATCTGGCACTGGCTAAGGGCTCCCAACACACATTTAGCTCAAAGAACACAGTCTAACCAAGAAGACAGACTTAAGAACCAGCAATTTTACAGGTAGCTAGGCAGGGATCAATCAGGTAGGGCCTTGAATGCTCTACTGAGTTGGCTGGGATTTTTGCTGAAACCCAAATCTAACTGTTTTATTCTCTGCTTTAAAATCTTACATTGTCAGAAGGTAGAGAAGCACAAATTCTGTACTGCGTGATTTGCTTATGCTCTTTCCTTTTCCTGAATCACCCTTTGTTTCCCCTCATCTACCTGTTGAACCTTGAATTATCCTTCAACAACTATCTTAAACCAAACCACCTCTTTGAGGTTTTTCCAGGTTCCTCTGACTGACCATTATCTTGCCTTCTTCAAACCCTCATCAAATCGAATATCCCTTTGAGGATGTCTCCTTTCTGTACTTTGTATGTATGTCTGGCTTATTTTTTTCTCCATACAGACCTGCACAAGGCCTGTCACTTATTAGTAGCTAAAGATTTGCTAAACTAAGAGTCTGATTTTGACACTTAGTACAGGTTGAATTAAGTCCCCCCAAAAGATGTTTTAATCCTAATCCCCAGTATCTGTGAATTTTACCCTATTTGGAAAAAAGTCTCATCTTGTTAAGATGAGGTCAAATTGGAATAAGAATACTCCAATATGACTGGTATCCTCATGAGAAGAAGAGAAAAGAGAGACATGGATCACAGAGAGAAGATGTTATGAAGGTGCAGAGGGATGATGATAACGTGAAGATGGGAGCAATGATTGGATCGAAGCTGCCACAAGCCAAGGAAAAACTGAGGCTATCAGAAGCTGGAACAGGCAAGAAAGAATCCTCCTCTAAAGGCTGAATAGGAAGCACGGTCCTTCCAACACCTTTATTTCATACTTCGAGCCTCCAAAACCATGAGACGGTAACCTCTGTTGCTTGAAGCTCCCCGCCCCCCCCCATTTGTGGGACTTGGTTATAGTAGACCTATGATATGAATATGATGCTCCTTGCTTATCTTTTTCTTTCCTTGTTGTACAGTGGTATTACTCCCTTGGGATTTGGGGCCCTGACAACCACACCTTGACCTGAGCCCTCCAGCTAGGTCCCTCCCTGACTCACCACCACCACATTCATCTCTTTGCTTGCTGTCAAGGTCCTGCTTCATGGTGGCTGACTGACTTGTATGCCACCATTTGCTCTGGTGTTAGTGTATACCTGGGAAATAGATTTGATTTTTATCCTGGACATTCTAGAGACTTGAAGTGTTCACTTCCAGGATTCTAAGTGTAGGGCTAGAACAGTAACACAGAACGGCAGAACTGGAAATAAGCCCTGATGCCGAGATAGAAATACTGAGGCTCAGATGAAGTGACTTGGCTAAAGTCAAACCACTATGTCACATTCATTCATTCAACAGACACTTATGGAGTACCTACTCTGTGCCAGACACTGGGCTAGATGTGGAATATACAATGGTGATTAAAGATAAGACAAAACCGATAAAACATACCCGTGTGATTTCCAGAGCCCAGTGGGGGAGGTGGTGACTAGTTATTAATCAAAGAATCACCTAACTAAATGCAAAATTGTAACTGTGATCAATTTTTATAAAAGAGAGGTACATGGTGCCATGAAATCAGGATGAAACTGAGACACTGGACAGAGATTTAGGGTTAGAGTGGGACCTTTTGATACCTGTGCAGTCACGCCTCCCCTGTCATGGATGAGAACTGCACTCTGCCTATGGGCAGGGCCCTCTGTGAGTAAAGGAAAGAAGTTATCTCATAGGTATATTTCCAAAAGTTGTGGAAATCCCTAAGAAACACTTTCTTTCTTTCTTTTCTTTTTTTTTTTTTTTGAATTGAAGTCTCACTCTGTTGCCCAGACTGGAAGGCAGTGGCATGCTCCCGGCCACCCCAACCTCAACCTGCTGGGCTCCGGTGATCCTTCTGCTCAGTCTTCCAAGTAGTTGGAACTACAGGCACGTGCTACCACATCTGGCTAATTTTTTTTTATTGTAGAGATGAGATCTTGCCAAGTTGCCCAGGTGGGTCTCGAACCCACGGACTCAGGCAATCTACTCACCTCGGCCTCCCAAAGCACGGGATTACAGGTTGAGGCACCAAGCCCGGCAAGAAACATTTTCTAAAAATTTACTTATTCCTTTATTCAGCCACTTACACATCCAACAAACATTTATGGGATATATTCTTTGTAGCTGGCACTGGCTGAGGGCTCCCAACATACATTCAGATCCCTTAGCTCAAATAACACATAGTTTAATCAAGAAGACAGACTTATGAGCCAGCAGCTATAATCTAGTGTGGTAATGATATAACACAGAGGTAGGTCCAAGGAGCTTACCTCAGTAGGAACGTAATCCTGTAGAAGAAGAAAAATTCAGGTTTGTGCTTGAAGGATGAGGCAGATCGTCATGGGGATAAGCAAAGTGGGGTGTGCAGAGAGAAGGAGAGCCGGGCAAAGGAACCAGTGTGGGCAAAGACATGGCGATGTGCATGTTCACAACGTGCTTGGGAAGTGGTAAGTGAGTTCTGTGTGGCCAGGATACAAGGTTGTGGGTGTTGGGAGGCCAGGTTAAAGAAGACCTCATTTCCATTTTTCCTGTTAATTCTTTCCCCTGGGGTTACCTGGGCGAGATATGTAGTCATTTTAAAACCATTTTCAAGATTGTAAAAATATTTTTTGCTAAATATTGTTATTTTCCTTTATCCTCACTATACAGAGTTGAAAACTGAAGTATAGCAGGGACAAAATTTCCCACTTTGCAGAACCAGAAAAGTGCCAGGCACACAGTAGGCAATAAATAAATATTTCTCTTTGAGGTCCTGTAACTGAACAGGTCATCAGAAATGGGCCGGCTGCTTTTCCAAAGACAGGAGTCAAGAAGGTTGCTACCCGGTGCAGACTGAAGAACACCAACTTCCTTTTCTTTTAGTTTAAGTGTCTTTAGAATGAGCATATTTAATGTCTTTCCTGTGAGGTCCCTTTACATTGAACTCAGTTGAGCTTTTGATTAGCACCAAAGTCTCATTTTTCACTTTCAACTGGTCCCCTCCCTTTTAATATTTGAGCTCTCAACATGTTCTTTGTTTCTGTTGCAAAATGTGTGTGTGTGTGTGTGTGTTGGAGAGAGAGGGTACAAAGAGGCGAAGTGTATTTTTAGAGCAATAGAGGGGCTGGCAGAAATTGAAAACAAGGTTTTCTAGTTCATATGTTTATGCTTTAGGAGAGATGTAGAAGGAAAGACTCAGTGGCAGTCTGTGTGTCCTGTTCAATATCTAGGAAGCTTTCTGCGACATGCCTTCCGGCTTTCTGATTAAAAAGCATCCCCGCCCATGTCTGATGGCCTCCCCAGTATTCTTCCCCTCCCCCAGCAGGGGTCTGCATTTACCAGGTTGTTGGCAGCACTTGGGGAGGAGGAGCCTGGTGTGCCAGTGTCCGTGCTTGGATGAGCAACCTGCTTTCTTGGGTTAGTAGGGCCCAATGATCAGGGCAGATTAATCCCCAGAGGTGGTTGGTGCACAATTAACATTTTTGCCTCTTATTTTAATTAAGAAGGGCCAGGGGATAGGGTGTTAGCATGTCTAATGGGACTATGTAGCATGTGCTGACTGCCCGAGGAGTTTCAGTTATTAGCACTTGTTGAAGACTTTCTAGATAATTAAATACCACATTAATCATTGCTCCAAATGGACATAGATTTTCCTTTCTCATCTTGACTCCTGGTGTGCAGGAGGCAAAGAGGCTCCCAGACCTGGTGGTTCCCCAGCACACAGGCTGGAGCTCACCCCATGCGTGCCCACTCTCAGTGATTTTGTGGAAAAGAAAAGATTCTTCCAGACATTTGCCTTCGTGGTTCTGACAGCTGAAGCTCCCTTCACAGGCACATTAACATGACCTCATTAGTTTCTGCATCTACTCTTCTAACCACATAAAACGGAGTGCAGTAGGAGCCAATCATGCTAATTACATCAGATCGGTTTGCATATTCATAAACCATTTTCTGTTTTATGGACAGCAAAAATAAACACAGTATCTCTTTAATAATTTTAAGTGGGTCACTTTCAGGACTGTATCTGTTTTAAA
Source organism: Carlito syrichta (assembly GCF_000164805.1). Taxonomy (NCBI): domain Eukaryota; kingdom Metazoa; phylum Chordata; class Mammalia; order Primates; family Tarsiidae; genus Carlito; species Carlito syrichta. The sequence goes on along the minus strand of NW_007251427.1, from coordinate 438,240 downwards.
TAAATTATCATATTGTTAAAGGCCACAGTCAAAAGCTATTTTTTGAGCAGTCTGAGAGGTAGGGGTGTGGGGCAGGGCGTGTAGAGGGGACTTGGAGATCAACGGGACTAGCCAGTTGGTCAATTTCCAAGGTCTCTTTTGCCAAGGAAAATCCAAACTTGAAAAACCTCCCTGGTTTAGTGAACAGGTGCAGTGCAGCGTCTTACTAATGACAAAATACATTCGAGTTAGATATATGAGACTATCAAAATCACCGTCTTAAGCAGTGGGAGTAAAACCCAGTAACATACCAATTCTTGTGGGGTTTTTAGAGGCATTTAATTTTAGGGGCCAAGTTTAACAATCCGAATTTTCTCAAGGCAGGATGAAAAATTGGTGTAAGAACAAAGAGAAATAGGAGTCATCCCGGCAGAAATGGACCTTACCGCTTTCCTAACTTGTATGTCCTTCTTCCCAAGACAAAACTGGGACCAGATCAGACCACTCAGGACCCCTATTCTGTGGGGCCTTTCTAATCCAGGATCTGTGGAACTGAGTTATAGATTTCTTTTGCTTTAGGGGAAAAAAAGGTTTGAGAAATAAAGCTATACAAGATTTTCAGAGAGAGAGAGAGAGGGTATGTGCTTAACCTAGTTAAGAGAATAAACTGTTTTTAAGACTACTCAAAGACCTCGTTACTCGAGACAATTGATTTGATAATTACAAATCATTCCTAGTCATTCATTAAAAGTAGGTCCTGGAGGTCCTATTCTGATTGAATGCTATATGTATTTTAAGTTAATGAGAGAGCATTTCTTTATTGAAAAAACACCCTGTAATCTAGGCATTCCACTGATAAAAGCTGATCTTTTTTATCATGTTTAATAGAGAAGTTGTACTGTATTTACATGCAGTTACAATACTGCATCTATTTCTAGCTCTGGATCTTGCTTCCTCTTCTCTTTGTTGTAAACATTCCTGGGAGAATTAATGTGGCATTTCTTAGTGGTAGTTCAGGCTATCCCCATTTTGTTGTTTTTGCAATGCTGCTTCCAAATGACTGGGACTGGAAACAGGAAAAGGCTCTCATTTTCCTTAATGCATCAGTCTCTGACTCAGAGCTTCTTGGGGACCTTCTTCTCAACCTCCAAAAATGTTTGCATTCATTCCCCTTCACCTTGCCTCCTGACTAGGTTGTAGACTCTGAGCACAGAAGGCTGCCCTGTGTTATTATCTGAACCAGAGTTGAAGCTTTGGTGTCAGCAGAACTGATTTTGAAATACCCTATTATTTGTGCAATATACCTTGGAATTATGGTTTATAATTTTATGAAAGCCTAACGTATCTGAATGTTTACAAGTTCTATCCCTTGGGGAAATATATAGTGCTCATTTCTTTTGTTTAGTCTATTTAAAGTAGGACTAGATACAAAGCAGGAGTGATTGACAAATTAATGCTCTCAGCTCCTACTCAAAAGTACTTGAATTATTAGTACAAAAAGCATGTTACAAACTGTAATAATTTTAACTCCATTTCATTGCTAAAAGCTAATAATAATGAAAACAAATGAAAATAGTAATGCAATCTAACACTAGCCAGAATGGAAGCAGTCACAGAGTTGGGACTCTGCAATCAGATCATTAATTCCATTAAAAGTCAGGAATGGGTGAGTCTATTCATTTGTTTTGGATTCAGTTCTAGGGTGGGGAAGTGAGGAAACAGAACAGCGCTGTGAAACAGAAATCAGACCTAACCTTCCTCCTTTGGTATTTCTTTCCTCTGCAGCCAAGGGACTGCATTTCTAGGGTGACAGCTAGGCAAAAGGAGTCTGGAAGACTCAAGTCCACCTGTGACCTGTCTCAGCCATCTTGGGGATTGGGAAGGGCCAGGCATCCTACAGAGAACCAGAGGATCAGCCCTGGAGCAGAGAATGCCAGTTATCAGAAAACTTGGTGTGTTAAAACTCTCCAGAAAAACAAAACCAATAGGAGATAGATATAATGTATATACATAAAATGTATTTAAATTTGTTATAAGAAATCACATCTACACAAAGCCATTTGTCATAAGAAATTGACTCATAAGCCAGGCTCGGTGGCTCAGCCTATAATCCCGTGCCTTTGGGAGGCTGAGGTGAGTGGATTACCTGAGCCCACGAGTTCGAGACCCGCCTGGGCAGCGAGACCTCATCTCTACAATAAATCAAAAAATCAGCCAGGCGTGGTAGCGAGCGCCTGTAATTCCGGCTACTCGGAAGGCTGAGGCGGAAGGATCGCCGGAGCCCAGCAGGTTGAGGCTGCGGTGACCAGGAGCGGCCACTGCACTCCAGTCTGGGCGACAGAGTGAGACTCCAACTCAAAAAAAAGAAAGAAAGAAATTGACATGTAGCCGGGCTTGGTGGCTCAGCCTGTAATCCCACTCTTTGGGAAGCTGAGGTGAGTGGATATCCTGAGCCCGCGGGTTCGTGACCCACCTGGGCAACTTGGCGAGACCTCATCTCTACAATAAATCACAAAATTAGCCAGGTGTGGTAGCACGCGCCTGTAGTTCCAGCTAGTTGGAAGGCTGAGGCGGAAGGATCGCCGGAGCCCAGCAGGGTGAGACTGCGGGAGCATGCCACTGCACTCCAGTCTGGGCAACAGAGTGAGACTCCAACTCAAAAAAAAAAAGAAATTGGCTCATGTGATTATGAGGCTGAGAATCCTAAGGTCTGCAGTTGACCAGACCCTGAAAAGCCAATGGTGTAGTTGCAGTCTGACTCCAAAGGCCTGAGAACCAGGAAAGCCAGTGATAAGCTCCAGTTCAAGGGCAGGAAAAGACCAGTGTCCCAGATCAAGCAGACAAGTAGCAGGCATTTTCTCTTACTTAGTCTTTTTTTGTTCTGTTCAGGTCTACAATTGATTGAATGGGTCCCACCTATACTGGGGAGGGCAATCTGCTTTTTTCAGTCTACCCTTTCAAATGTTAATCTCTTCCAGAAACCACCTTCACACACACCCAGAATGAGATTTGATCAAATGTCTGGACACCCCATGACCCAGTCTAGTGGACTCATAATACTAATTACCACACTTGGGATCCCCTAATATGAGTTTTCCCTAGTCAGTGTATGAATTCTCATCTATGTGTGCAAAGCAAACCACTCAGTGTAGTTCTGGTCTGAGCTGTTAGGCTGATCTTGGCTGAGCTCATTTGTGCAACCGTAGTCAGGAGGTAGGCTGTCTGGATGATCTAGAATGATCTCAGATGGCCTTATTCATACATCTGAGGGGTTGACAGACTGTCAGCTGGGGAAAGTGAACCACGTGCCTCTCATTATCCAGCAGGCTAGCTGGGGCATTGTTCCCTTACTGTCCCTTTGGCCAAAGCAAATCATGTACGCAAGCCTCAAGTCAGTGTGGCAGGGAACTACCCAAGGGTGTGAATACAGGGAGGAATAAACAAGTTGGAGGCTATTACTGCAGCAACTTGCCAGTCAATTTCCTGGTCTCCTAGGATGCTCTCTCTGACCCTGGCAAGTAGGGGTAGAGGTGAGCCAACAAGCGATTCTATTTCCCCTCAGTCTCCGTTGTGGATTCCTTGCCTCAGCCTATCCTTTAAATGCCGATATTCCCTAAGGTTCTTCTCTTGGCTCCCTGTAGCAATGGGTCACATTAGGACATTAACCTGCACACCCAATCTGGAAACTCTGGAATATCAGAACAGATTACTAGAGTATAGTTTGCAGGTGAGCCACAGCATTCTTTGAGTGGAGACCCTGAAATATTATGTGGCCCACTACTTTGAGGAACGTCTTCTGCATTCCCTGACAGAATGAAAGGATCAAAGATGTCTTTGGGAATTTTAAAAGGAGCTGAGTTTATAAAGAGGTTAGGCCAGCTAAGCTCAGAAGCATGGTCCTGTCTCTGGTCATAGATGAATCTTGCCCTGGCAAATCTATTACTAGAAAGGCAGCCTTAGTGACACGGATAGAAAATTATCGTAGCTGTTTGAGGAGTTGGAGCCATCTCCTATTTCGGGGAAAGGATGCGCTCAAGGACTAGGGATGTTTGTGTCCCAATAACTAGACCAGGAGGAGGCTTGGAGTCAAATAATCCATTAACGCCCACACTTGAGAGTATGGCACATCTTGTGGGAAGGGTGGCAGGGAGTCTGTGTTGTTTTTGGAGGTAACAATGAAAAGTGTCTTCCCAAGATGTGGAATACTTAGGCCAAGACATCACAGGAATCCTGCCTCAGCCTATGGAACCCGGTGGCCCCAGACCCCTGGCATAGCCTGGTGGCCCAAGGTGGCCGGGTGGGTCACAAGGCTCTGTGGGGTTGGAATTCCTGCCCAGCCAGCAGCAGCCACAATAAGCACAGAGCCGCCTGCAGTTCTTCCCTTGTGTGTTGTGCTATTTCTGCCTTCAGAATTAAAATATTGTGCAGAAATGCAGGTTTATTGTTATCAATCCCATCTCATGAAACTTGACAAATGTATTCTTATGCAAGTAATTAAGAGATAATGTCAACTGAACAAAGCTTTGTTACTGAAATAATGGTTTCCCACTGCTAAGTTTATGCCTCAGCAAAGTCAAGGTATTTGCTCCCAAAGTATAACTCCCTATCCCTTTGACAACTGTCTGTGACATCCTCCTTCATCCCCTTCCCTTACTCCCCGAGCCATGATAACAGCTTAGCCAGTGTCTGGGGACACCCAGTGGGAATGAGAATTCTCATCACCCAAGAGGACTGGATTGGGACCAGAACTACAGGGCTCTACACAAACTTTCCTGCTTCTGTTCTGTAGGGGTTGTCTTAGAAAAATACCCCTCCTCACTTTGCCTTTATTTTTCGTCCTCTAACATGGAAAGAATAACCTCTGACCCTGATTCTGAAGTTGAATGGGATATATCTGATGACATTTAGATAACAGACTATCAGCAGGACATATATGTTGTGTAGTCATTTGGTTTCATTTTTCTTCCATATATGTTGTGCTTTTGACAGCAAGTATATGAAGGAGTTCATAGAATAAGTTAAAGTTGATTTTAAGGGTATAAGAACTGGACATCAATTAAGGTACACAAAGAAGCTTGTGCTGTACACTCTTTATCATGCCTGTTTCTGTGTTTGCATGATCCAGCAAGGAGTTAAGTAACCAAATTATCTCCAGTGTGAGGGGCAGAAATAGCCCCTTGTTTTACCCAAGAGCAGCTATGAGGAGGCTGGAGGTCCTCCTCTTCCTTAAGCAAGTGTGAATGTTTCACTAGAAAGATGCAGATCAAAACCACACTGAGATACCACCTAACTCCAGTCAGAATGGCAATTATCAATAACTCAAAAAATAACAGTTGCTGGAGAGGGTGTGGTGAAAAGGGAAAACATCTACACTGTTGGTGGGAATGCAAACTAGTGCAACCTCTGTGGAAAACAGTATGGCGATTCCGAAAAGCTCTAAATATTGACCTCCCATATGACCCCGCAATCCCCCTAACTGGGAATATACCCTGAAGAACTCAAATCACTCTATAAAAAAGATACCTGCACACGTATGTTTATCACAGCATTGTTCACAATGACAAGAACCTGGAAGCAACCATGCTGTCCATCAAAAGAGGACTGGATTTAAAAATTGTGGTACATATACACGATGGAATACTACACAGCCATAAAAAAGAACAAAATCATGAATTTTGCAGCAACTTGGACGGAACTAGAGTCTATAATACTGACTGATCTCTCACAGAAACAAAGATCTGAGTATCATATGTTCTCACTCATATAGTGGACCTTGAACATCCAACATAATACTATAAGAAAATGACTGACAGTGGTGGGAAACTGTGGCGGGGGGAGAGGAAGGGAGATGGGATTAACAGTAGTAAATATCTGTCTGGTGATGGGGAGACATCTCTTATCAACAAGGGTGCCTGAACGAAGCATATTTGTATACCTAACCCTTAACTGTACCCCACAATATCATAATTAAAAATATTGATAAAAAAAGAAAGAAAGCCAGGCTTGGTGGTTCAGCCTGTAATCCCGCGCCTTTGGGAGGCTGAGGTGAGTGGATTGCCTGAGCCCGCGGGTTCGAGACCCGCCTGGGCAGCGAGACCTGATCTCTACGATAAATCAAAAAATCAGCTGGGCGTGGTAGCACATGCCTGTAATTCTGGCTGCTTGAAAGGCTGAGGCGGAAGGATCGCTGGAGCCCAGCAGGTTGAGGCTGTGGTGGCCGGGAGCAGCCACTACACTCCAGTCTGGGCGACTGAGTGAGACTCCAACTCAAAAAAAAAAAAATGTAACCATGCTCTCCTAGAGCAGGTAAAGATAGGGTGATGCATTAAGAGGGGTGGGCTGATGGGTCTGCTGGAAGGATACACAGGTTGGAGGCAGAAACCTTCTTAGCACGGGGGTGCTCCGTGCATTAACAGAGTGGCGATGGCTATGTGGAGGAGAACTCTAGCAGTGAAAGTAAATGACTTCTTGGCTAGGTGGGAGGAATATCATCAAGATTCCAGATCCATCTGCTCCAAACACTTTTTTTTTCTTTCTAAGTGTCCTTGTATTATGCTGGGTAGAACTTCACTATTACAGGTCATGAGGGAAGCTGAAAACCCCAATTTCTGTTCTGATGTTTTAGTGGCTTTTAAGGTAGAACCTGACAGCAGGCATGAGCAGGGGAAGGCACAGGGCTGGAAGCTGACACCTGAAATCTAGTTGTCTCTCTGCCCTTACTCCCTGAGTGACCTTGGACAAGTCATCTGAATTAGGTCTTAACATGGAGGGTGCATCTGATGACTTCCAAAGTATCTCCCTGTTCCACATTTTACTATCCTGATACTTAGGATTAGAGATGATCATTTAGCAAAAGTGTATTATTGACTCCATGTCTGAAATATTCTTTTAGAATGGTATAAAAATGTAGTTTTCTTTAAGCTTACATTTCTCCTCAGATTTGTCATATGTATAGTTAATCATTGGGAAAGGAGCTCTAATTCCTTAAAGCTGGTTACTAGAAAGGATCTCTTTCTTTAAGGAGAAAGAACCATTGGAGATTTCTCTATAATTTCTTACTCACTTCTTCTTAGTTTGAGAGGAAGAGAAGGAATGAATCAGTGATTCACATTGAGATCAATTCATATATTACAAAACTTAATGTATGAACACTAATTTTGGAGAGACAAGATTGTTAGTGTTGAGTTTTTAAATATCAGGAAGCCCATTTCTACCCTGTGACCAAGCCATGCTCTGCAGAACCAATCTCATCAGTAACAAAGTTAACGTGTCCGTCTGCCCGACCCCACGTCTCTTTCAATTGGTCCAGAACTTAGGCAGGAAGGAGAGAAGCAGACTTGTTTTTATTGTTCAAGTCTGTGGTATTTTGTTATGGTAGCCCTAGTAGGCTAATAATACATGACCCTCATGACAAAGTACTATTATCCTCATTCTACAAATGAGGACATTGAGGCTAAGAGTGTTCAAGGTCACACAGCTCATAAGCAATGGAGCTGGAATTCTAACCTAAGCCCATGTCTCTAGAGCTCACTGGCTATACCTTTTTCCTCATTTATATGAGGAGAATTGCTCAAGGTCACCCGAATAGAACAGTAGAACTGAGACCTGAGGCCAAAATATGACATCAGCATTTACTCTCCAAAGGTATTTTATCAATCAGTATTGCTTTAAAATACAAATGTATTTCTAGCTAACAGTTCCCTAATTCTTGGGACTGAAAGAACAGTAAAGATTTGTAATCAATAGAAAAACATTACGTAGTCAAAGTATTAATTCAAGGCACAGAATGAAATGCTACATGGAATCTGTATTAACTTTATGGGTTGCAAGTTTACTAATAAATGCAAGGATAGGTTGAGATTATGGTTATGGCAAAGGTAACTCAAGGAAAAGACCCCTAACCTCAGAGCCAGGGTTTGGTTTCAGCCTTGCCACTCTACCACATTGACCTTGAGCAAATCAGTTGACTTCTCTGCACTTCACTTTCTTCCTTCGTAAAATAGGGTCAATAATTTCTGCTTTGGATCTCTCTTTGTGTCTCTGAGAGTAGCAAATAGAGTAAGAAATAGAAATAATCTGTGTAAACTGACAAATATTGAATGAACCTTTGTATCATCTTTGAGAAAATAACGAGAGTCATAGATTTACGTTTCGCTCTGTTGAGAGCCTTCCCCAGGCTGTGCAGAGAGGATCTGGCAAAAACGGGAAGGAGGTGAACGGCGCCAGAGCACCAACCCGCACACGGGGTGCTTGGAAACCTCCCGTACCCTCTCAGCATGCAAACTGTTGCAGTTCCTAAACCAAGAAAGATTTCGCTGCCTCGGAAAGCGAGGTGTGATTGCACATTCCCCACACGGCTTCTGACTGCACACACCGCGCAGCCTGTGATGGAGTGGGCGTGCGTGCGTGCCTGTGTGTGTGTGCGTGTGTGTTTGTACTTGGAGAGGGTGTCTGTGAAATCTAAAGGGCCAATTTCGTGCTCGCTGCAGCTCTGAACAGCCAGCACCGTCTGGGGAGCTCCATCCTGTATTGATGCAACTGTAAGTTGTAACAGATAGCATTCTGGAATTCATGTGTGAATTTGTTTGGGGTGGATTTGTGGGGGAGTTTGCTGGCTTTCCCAAGCTTTCAGGAAAAGTAGCCAAGTGCAAGCTTGCCAGAATCGCCATTCACTTTAGTTCTGGCAGGGGACTATCTTCTGGCTTGGAGGCAGGGGAACAGTGGTTACCAGGGACAGGGAGGTGGGAGAAGTGGGGAGGGATAGGTCAAAGGGCACAGAGTTGCAGCTGCAGAGTTAATGTGCAGCACGATGGCTATAGTTAATAATCCTGTGTTATATACTGGAAATTGACCGAGTGTAGATTTCAAGCACTCTCACAATGCACAAAAAGGGATGATTGTGTGAGGGTTGGACATAGTAATTTGCTCGACTGTAGTAATCATGTGTATGAATATATCAAACATCATGTTGTACATCTTAAATATTTTATTTTAAAAATGAAAGAACAGTAAAATGTGAGGCTGTGGCGAGCATTTTATCATTATTATTAGTTGTAGTAGCAGTATTCTAAGTGGCATTTTGGCAAATTTTCTCTGTAAAGGTTTTACAACTAGGACTGATGTAAGAACTCAAGATATAAAGGCAAGGTGATCCCTCTATTCCTTCCTCCCTCCCTCTCTCCCTCCCTCTCTCCCTTCCTTCCTTCCTTCCTTCTTTCTCTTCCATGTCTCCACCCATTCTCCCTCTTTTCTTCTGAAATATAGATTTTACATTTCTTCTTTGGATTAAATGGCCCAAACCAAACCTGGGAGGTATCCCCCAGACAGGGAAAAAGCTGTGAAACTTCAGCTAATTCAATTGTACCTAGGTATGTTCAAGAACTAAGAGAAGGGGCCACAAGAGGCCTGTGAGCTGAGACATTTGGTGAAAGGGACAGTGACACTATGGCCCTGAACCACAAGCCTTCAGATCCAGGAGCAAGGTCTTGCCCTGCCCACTGGCATTGTGCAGGAGCAGCAAGCAGTTCCCAGTTTTGTAACTGCTTTTACCCAAGGCGGAAGACCCTGGGAAACTCTAGATACACTTCTCAAGGCAGAGGCTGCTGAGGTGGGCTTTAGAGATGCTAATTTGTATAATGGTTCAGAGTTGATTGACAGGAAGCAGGACAATAAGCTCAGAAATGTGAATGAGCTGGGCTTTAGCCGAGGCTAGAGGGCCTTAGGGAGGAAGGGACTGAAGGTTTCTATCTAGGTTTAGATTCCCAGGAAGCAGAGAGTTTGGTTAGAATTCAGATATCTGCAGTAAGAGATCAGTAAATAGAAACTAAGTAATTCAGACCTTTTTGAAAGCAAGGGGTCCACGGATGAGCCTTAGGGGATCCCTGAAATGAAGTGCAACATTTTATTTGTGGGTGAATTTTTCTGGGTAGAAGAGGCAAAGCTTTCATTGGATTGTCAAAGATACTTGAGACTCCAAAATGTTTAAATGTCCCAGAGCCCCAGAGAATGCTATCTCGGGGAGAAACAAGACTGAACTGTCAAATCCAGGTGGGTGTTAAGACCCCCAGTGCTCCACTAAATTTGCTCCCACCCGACCCCCGGTCTCTTAATTGCCAAGTTCATTGTTACCCTTTTAACGCTCATATGGCATTTGACATTCTTAACTATTCTTCCCTGGAAACTTTCTCTTCCCTGTTTCACTAATTTCTGGATTTCTTTTTGCCTCCCTGATTTTCTTTTCCATATCCCTTATGCGACTTATTTTCTTGGCTCACCCTTTAAATGTCTACCTTTTCTAGGACTTTCTCTGCTCTCTTCTGTTGACCCAATACCCACGCCCTAAGGAGGCCCTGCTCATAACCCCACTCTCTAGGAATTCTGTTCATGGCATCCACCTGTCTTTTAGGCCAGGAACTTGAATCGGGTCTCATCCCAGGGATGATCCTCCTCTCATGGCTCCCCTGCATCAACAGCAGATCCAATCAGTAACAAAAGCCCTGAGTCTCTCAGATCAGATCGGTGCCCTTCTCCTTTTCTTTTCCACCTGCCACTGCCCAGCTTGGCCACCTATAATTCAGCAGCTCTGGCTCTTAGTAGGCTCCCATAGCAACTCCCCAGGCCCCCAGCCTCTCCCACAGTCCACTCTCTACACTGTTGCTGGAGTGACATTTCTAAAACACAAACTCGACCTTATCATCCTCTACTTAAACCTTGGCGTGTGCTGGGTTCGGTGGCTCAGCCTGTAATCCCAGCACTTTGGGAGGCCGAGGTGAGTGGATTGCCTGAGCCCGTGGGTTCAAGACCCATCGGGCAATTTGGTGAGCCTTCGTCTCTACGATAAATAAAAAAAGATTAGCTGGGCGTGGTAGCACATACCTGTAGTTCTGGCTACTTGAAAGGCTGAGGTGGAAGGATCGCCAGAGTCCAGCAGATCGAGGCTGTGGTGGCCGGGAGTGTGCCACTGCACTCCAATCTGGACGACAGAGTGAGACTCCAACTCAAAAACAAAACAAAACAAAACAAAAAAGCCACCAGCTGGGCTCAGTGTCTCATCCTGTAATCCCACGCTTTGGGAGGATGAGGTGAGTGGATTGCCTGAGCCTGCGGGTTCGAGACCTGTCTGGGCAACTTGGCGAGACCTGATCTCTACAGTAAATCAAAAACTAGCCGGGCATGGTAGCGCGCACCTGTAGTTCCAGCTACTTGGAAGGCTGAGGCGGAAGGATCTACTGAGCTCAGCAGGTCAAGGCTGCAGTGGCCGGGAGCGTGCCACTGCCCTCCAGCCTGGCTGATGGAGTGAGACTCCAACTCAAAAAACAAACAAACAAAAACCTTGGAGTGTTCAGTATAAACGAAGTTCATATTCTTTAGTTTCACACACAAGGTCTTTCAGGAGCTAACCACTGGTCAGTCTCTGGCCCATTCCCACCGCTGGCTCAAATGCTCCTTCCTCCCACCCCTCACTGGCTGCCTTGTGGTGTCCTCTGTGTGCCACGCCCTTGCACACTTCTCTTCATCCTTAGCCTGGAACAGACTTCCCTTACCCTTTGCCTATCGGTGCTGATCAATACAGTCACATTTTTATTTTTATTTTTTTGAGTTGAAGTCTCACTCTGTCGCCCAGACTGGAGTGCAGTGGCATGTTCACGGCCACTGCAGCCTTGAACTGCTGAGCTCAGGCGATCCTTCTGCCTCAGCCTTCCAAGTATCTGGAACTACAGGCGTGCGCTACCACGCCCTGCTAATTTTTTGATTTATTGTAGAGATGAGGTCTCACCAAGTTGCCAGGCGTGTCTCGAACCCATGGGCTCAGGCGATCCACTCACCTCAGCCTCCCAAAGCGCAGGATTACAGGCTGAACCACCAAGCCCGGCCACATTTTGATTTTAATAAAATTAACAGTTCAGTTCCTCAGTTGCACGAGCTATATTTCAAGTGCTCGGTCTCCATGTATGACTAGTAGCTATCATACTGGCAGATCATAGAACATTGCCATCATTGCAGAAAAATTCCACTGGACAGTTATGGTTTAGCTAACTCTTATGGTACCTCTGAAATTCAGCCTGTGTCGCCTCCTCCAGGAAGCCTTTCCATTTAGGTTAGCCACCCCTCCTCATAGTGCTTTTATCTGCCTCTATTACACCGTACTATGACACTCAACTGATTTTCATGGATGTCCTAGTGTTCTGTAGTTTTTCTGGGGCAGGAACCACATCTTACTTGACTCAGTATTGCCAGCACCTAGCATAGTGTTTGGGTAAACAAAACAAAACGAAGCAAACAAAAACCCAAAAAACCTGATGATCCATAAGCATTTGTGGAATGGATGAAATGGTGGCCAGCAAAGCCGAACAGCCGAACCATGGTCCTCTAAGTGGTTCTCACCTGCAGGGAGTTAGTTGGTGGAGTGTGGTGGTTACAGATGTCCTCCTGTGGGGGAGACACAAGACTGTAATCCCTACGTTGGAAGGGGAAGGAAAGAGATTATTATAGCCCCTTGAAAGAGATTGTTATATCCTCCATTTGGCAATGGAGGTGGCCAAAGGAAACTGCTGAGCACCTTTAGTTTTCTTTTCTTTCTTTCTTTTTTTTTTTTTTTGAGTTAGAGTCTTACTCGGTTGCCCAGACTGGAGTGCAGTGGCCACTCCTGGCCACCACAGCCTTGACCTGCTGGACTCCAGCAATCCTTCCGCCTCAGCCTTCCAAGTAGCCGGAATTATAGGCATGCATTACCATGCTCGGCTGATTTTTTGATTTACTGTAGAGATGAGGTCTCGCTGCCCAGGCGGGTCTCGAACCCGCGGGCTCAGCCAATCCACTCACCACAGCCTCCCAAAGGCACAGGATTATAGGCTGAGCCACCAAGCCCAGCTACACTTTTGGTTTTCTATGCATGTAATCATGATCTGAGATTCAGTCCAATGCAGCTTCCTTTTTTTTTAATGTAGATACTCTATACACTTAGCCATAGAATCTTACAATTGGAAGGAACCTTAAAAGTAACATAACTCAGACCTTTACCCAATGTATTAATCACCTCTGCAGCAGAAGCCACCACTTGATCACATTCAGTGACCCTTTCTCCTGAGTCGAGCTATTACATTTCTAGACAGCCATTTAGGTGGAAAGCGCTTTTTAATGTTGAACTGTAATATGCCTTAAAAAAAAATCTATAGTCCCAACCTAGCTCTACCTATGATGCACAAAGAACATATCCGTCCTTCTTCCATAGTTAATGGCAACCTATGGGTGCAGATATGTGTCCCTTCCTCCAAAGATTATTGGCATTACTAGGTTGGACACCTCATGAGTAATTAATTTTTATTAAACCAATTATTTCACAGCTTCCTATTTCCTTACTGATTCACACCGAGATGTAAATCAGCAAACTTTTCTTGTCATGGAAAAGTAGTATAATATTTCACCCCTTAAATGTTTTTTACATATAAGAACTGAAATCAGCTTTTGGCTGAGATGTTCAGGGAGGGAACAGAAATGTCAAGTTAGTCATTCAACCCTGACGGGGACCCTTGGATGGAGAGTAGACAGGGGATGGATAATCGACATTGCCCAAGCAAAGGCACATGTGTCAACATCTCATAGTTGAAGTTTCATTATTTATAGAATATAACACTGGTACATGACAGTCCTAATAATAGCAAAAACAGTAATAGCTAACCTCTACTAAGAATGCCCCATGTACCAGGCAGGGTTTCAAGCACTTTACACATACTACATTTTACAACAGTCCTGTGTAATAGGCTCTATTATTATTCCCACTCTGCTGATGAGAAAGTTAAGGCACAGAAAGTGAGTGTTCTCAATCTTAATTGGTCAGTTTTCTTCTTCTCTCGTTGTTCATGTGAATTCCTCAGCTTGTCACATGCACAAAATGTACCACACTCCAAAAGATCACATTGACCTTCAGCTAAAGATGAAATTTCAGTCCCTGAAATCCTCATGGCATCTCTGTGTGGTTGGGTTTATTAGTTCCATTTGGTGGTTGAGAAGATAAAGGTTCAGAGGAGTTAGGAGGTTTGTCCGTCACAGAGCTGCTAAGTGCTGAGAACTGGAACTCCAGCAAAAACCTCTAAACCTAGTGCTGTTACCATGACATCATTGCACCTTTCCACATGATGGCAGAATCCCATCTGTGTGACATTACTGTTCATAACGTACTTCACACCCATTATTTCATCCCCTTTCTAAGGTAGTCAGCGCAGGCATCTTTGCCCTATTGTCCTAAGTGTGTGGGTTGGTGAGGCTGGACCCAGGACCCAGGCTTTCTGCCTCCATGCTCTGGAGTTTATAAAGACTCCTTGACCTGCTCAAGGACCAGTAAGGTAGAGTGTGATCCCAGATATGTCCACAGCAGTCTCCAGCAGAGGGCTTTGCTGTAGTTGGAAGGTACACCCAGGGCCTCCTGGACAGGCAGGTGTGCTGAGATACCTCTGAGCTCCTCCCTTCAGGAACTCTGTTATCTCAGGTCTTTAAATCCTTCCCTTCCTTATGCCTCATTACCCTGGGGTGGCCTCAGGGGCTTTGCTGTTCTTCCATAAACCCTATGGGTTGCCTCTAAACAGGGAATTTTACACAAAGCAGAAGGGGTGGCTCTGGTGTCATGAAGAGGGCACCCAGACTCCCCCTCCCAAGTTCCACTTTCACCCCAATTCTCTGTCAACACGAACAAGTAATTTATTGTCCTGTGCTTTACATTTTTCAGAGCAAAAAATAAAGCCCATAATCTGCCTTTCTTACAGGGCAGCTAGGTTCAAATGGAACAAAATATTTATGTGTTTATATATTTGCTCACTCATTTGTTCATGAACAGATATGTATGAAGTATCAGCTAGGTGCTAGGTACTCTGAGGTGCTGAGGATATATCAGTGAACAAAACAAAGTACAACCCTCATGGAGTTTCCATTCTGGAAGGGCTACAGACCAAAAGCACAAGAAGAATCGAAAGTAAAGCAGGATATAGGGACAAAATGGGCCAGGAATGCTATTTTATAGGGGTGGTCAGAGAGCACCTCTATGAGGAAGTTGCATTTGAGCAAAGGACTGAATGAAGCAAGGGAGCCAGCCATGGAACTAGGGAGGGGACTGTTTCAGTCAGAGAAAGCAGCAAGCACAAAGGCCCTGAAGTGGGACCATGCTCGGTCTGTTCAAAGACTCACAAGGAGGCCAGTATGGTCAGAGTGGAATGAAGGAAGGTGGGAATGGTGGGAGTTGAGGTTGAAGACACAGCCTGAGGCTCGATCATACAGACTCTTCAGTTTAGGATATTTTCTTAATGTAAGGTTGAGCTAAGCCCAGGTATCCTCTGAATACTGGGTACCAGCCACTGTGGTCAAGTCAGGCCAAAGATAGATGGGGTGATTTGAAATGGAGATTGGATTCTGGATGCAGCCACAGCAACCAGTTCATACAAAACACTGGGGTCCTGTCAAAACCTGAGGTAGAATCCAGGGATGTGACTCAAGAGTCCAGTGGGGGGTGGGAGGCCTTGTGGCCTGGAAGCAGTCTGAAGCCAGGGCCAGCTCCTGTGGCCACAAGCCAGGCACTGCAGCAAGCCTGTCCTAGGAAACAAAAGGCCTCTTCTCCAGCAGGATTATGCTTGGGATCGAGGGATCCTGCCCACTTTCATTTCTATTGTAGAGCCGCGGTACAAAAGGAAAATCCTCCTCTCAGACTCTCAAGGCACAGTCTGGCCCAGTCCAACAAAAGAAATCAGGGACTGAAGGGGTAGGGGCGGCATCTCTGATGGGAATTACCTGCTGAGTCTCTGCTTGACATTCTATCCCAAACCCTGTCCTTCTGACTCCATGCCTTTAGCCTTCCTGTCTGTGCTGGCTTTCCAGGAAGGCTTATTTGGAATGTCTTCCACTCCCATCCTAGCGGGTTCAGCAGATCCTGAATTCATGTGCTCCAGTTCCTTCTGGAAACCCAGGGGCACACAGAATCCCCAGTTGAGTTCCTGAGGTCTGGGGATGGCCACTGAGGGCAGCTCATCCTGGTAAACTTCTGCCATAAAGACTGAGAGGTGTCTCAGGAATCAGCCTATGAGCATTCTGGACTTCCATGTAATACATAGTACCCACTGCTCCTGCTACAAAAATTGTATTGTGGGTGGTACTTTGCAGTTGCAGAACCTCTCAAAACAAAACTGAGGTATAATTCACATACTATGAAATGTATCCTTTTAAGTGTAAACCTCTGTGGTTTTTTAGTATAGTCACAACATTGTGCAACCATCACTACTATCTAATTCCAGAATACTCTCACCACCCCAAAAAGAAATGTAGTACCCTTTAGTAGTCTCTCCACATTCCCCCTTTTCCCTAATCCCTGACAACCCACTAATCTTCTTTGTCTATATGGGTTTGATTATTCTGGACATTTCATTTAAGTCAAAGCATACAGCATGTGGCCTTTTGTGTCTTGCTTGTGATGTGTGTCAATACCTCATTCCTTTTTATGGCTGAATAATGTTTCATGGTATGAATGTATCGCATTTTATTTGTAAGTTCATCAGTTGATGGACATTTGGGTTGTTTACATTTCTTGGCTATTCTGAATAATATTGCTGTGAACATTGGTGTACCAGTTTTTATGTGGATACTGCCAGGTAATAGGCTAACTCTGTGTTTAACTTTTTTGAGAAACTGTCAAACTGTTTTCTATAGTGGCAGTACCATTTTTCATTTCCATCTGCAATGCATGAGAGTTCCAATTTCTCCACATCCTCACCAACATTTTTCTTTTCTCTCTCTCTCTCTTTTTTTTTTTAGAGACAAGGTCTCACTCTCTCTCAGGCTGGAGTGCAGTGCAGTGGGGAGATCATAGCTCACTGGAGACTCAAACTCCTGGGCTCAAGCAATCTCTTGCCTTAACCTTCCAAGTAGCTCGGACAACAGGCAAGTACCACCATGCCTGGCTAATTTTTAATTTTTTGTAGAGACAGAGTCTCACTATGTTCCCCAGACTGGTCTCTAATTCCTGGCCTTAAGCTGTGCTCTCACCTTAGCCTCCAAAAGCTCTGGGATTGATTTTAAACTATCCTGGTGAGTGTGAAATAATATCTCACTGTGGTTTTGATTTGCATTTCCTTAATGACTAATGATGTTGAACATCTGTTTATTTGCTTATTGTCCATTTGTAGATCTGCTTTGAGTTAATGTCTATTTGGCTTATTTGCTCATTATTTAATTGGATTATTTGTCTTTTTATTGTTGCATTGTAAGTGTTCTCTATGAAATCTGGATATGCTAACCAGATATATGATTTGCAAATATTTTCGCCCATTCTGTCAGCTGTCATTTTACTTTCTTGGTAGTGTCCTTTGAAGCACAAACATTTTAAATTTTTATAATGTATCTACTTATTCTTTTGTTGTTTGTGATTTGGGGTGTCATATCTAAGGAACTGCTACCTAATCCAAGGTCACAAAGATTTACATTTGTTTTCTTCTAAGAATTTTGTAGTTTTAGCTCTTGCATTTATGCCTTCAATCCATTTTGAAGTAATTTTTTGTATATGGTGTGAGGTAGGGGTCCAAATTCATTCTTTTGCATAAGAGTATCCAGTTGTCCCAGCATCATTTGTTGAAAAGACTATTCTTTTCCCCATTGAGTTGTCTTGACACCCTTGTCAAAATTCAATTGACACACATGCATTTTTAAAGATGTTGGTCTCTCACTTCATGTGAATTAGCTTGTTGAGATCAAAATTATCCTATGGCCTCACATGGCCAGCATGACTAATGGCCCTGGCACAGAGTCAATGCGTAATACATGTTGACTTTAGTCAAGTTGAATAAGCCTAGGAGATAGACACATCCAGACCCTCTTTGAGCCTTTACTGTGTTCAGAGAGCCCCATAGGATGGAGAGATGTGATTTTTCTCTCTGGCCCCTGCTCTGCCCCTGACCCTATTGAGCATGACCATTTCTACCAAGTACATTTCTGATTTATCCTGTAGTTGTGATTCTGTGTCTGCCTCCTGGGGACTCAGCAAGCAAGCAAGCCTTAGTTCCTCTTTAGACCTGAGATATTTGCTCAAAAGCTCTGATCCACATCCTTGGTAGGGATACACAGTGCTGCAGGCACAGATGTACCCAGATGCTGTGTACACCTCTCTGCGGGTTCCTGGGGTGGCCTTTTATGTGCAACCTTGTATGTACACGGGCGCTTTCCAGCATTCCCAGACCTTGCCTTGACAATACAATGTGACAACTTGAAAGATATGCTTGCAAAGTAAAACCTTCTAGTACTCCCATTCCCCAGAACAAGTGTTTTCATTCTGGTTTGGTTCTTTCTAACTATTTGCCGCATGCAGACATGTTCTCTTACATTTGCCAATATAGTGCAAATATGATTTTGTGACTTGATCTTTTTTACCTTGTGGTCATAAATATTTTCCATACCTCTTACGTGGCCCTCATGTTACATAGTTGTAAGACTTCATTGGGTTAATATGCCAATCCTTTCTTTGTTGAACATTTAGCCTCCCTTCCCCCTCCTCCTGCTTTTAAGAAGCAGATTTTAAAAAGCAAAAATAGATACAAGCCAGACCCCACTGGCCAGAATTCAGATATACCCTGCAAGGCTTGGTGGTTACCGGCTGAACGGACACCAAATGTCTGACTAAACTCTTTCAGAGAAGAGTGCATATGAAAAGCCATCCGTTTGAGGACAACCTGGGTAACTTGGTGAGACCTCACTCTATAATAAATCCAAAAATTAGCCGGGTGTGATAGCGCCTGTAGTTCCAGCTTCTTGGAAGGCTAAGGTGGAAGGATCGTCTGAGTCCAGCAGGTTGACGCAGGGGTGGCAGTGAGCGTGCCACTGCACTCCAGCCTGGGCCACTGCATTCCAGCCTGGGCAATGGAGTGAGACTCCAACTCAAAAAAGAAGAAAATTTTTAAAAAAAGGCAACTGAGACCTCGGTGTCTCCATGAAGTGTGAGATTAAGTGTTTTGCTCGTTTGGTGTAAAGTGTTACAATTTCTAGTAAAGTCATCAGGATCGCTAGTCGTTAAATTTGTGAATCATGAACTCTGAGCTGCATGGAAAAAGAGGAAGAAGCTCCCCCACCAGCAAACTAGAGTCCCAGAAAAAGAGAGGTGGGAAAGGCTAGCCGAACGCATTCCCATGGGAAAGGGAGCACTGCCCATAATTTCCCTTGGTATCTCAGAAGGATCATTTGGTGCTTTGAAGAAAACCTTGAATGACACAGAAGTTTCCACTGTGAATCTTGTCGCATCCTGCATCCAGAATCATGACCTGACCCTGTGTGCAGAGCCGGGACCAGATCCTGGAGAAAGAAATCCAGGGAGACGAAAGAATACACCTCCCTACTCCCGGGGTATTCTTCCGGATGCAGAGAGCAAAACCTCACACGGAAAGATGCCCTCAGCAGACAGTGAAACTCACTGTATAGGCCCGTGTTCCCTGCGACTTCTTTATCTGCGACCCCCGGGTCCCCACGCCCTGCCAAGCTCTCTCCCTGCGCGGGGGCTGCGGGGAGGCTGGGGGAGCCCCCAAGAGCAACCATTGTGCCCGGGCAATTAAACAAGAATGCTCCGAGTTGACAGTTCCACTGTGAAAGTTTTCAAATAGTGTTTGGAATGTTTACATAATCGTTCAAAAGAGGCTTTTTCAATGTACCTGTTTACACTCTTTCCTTTTGGAAATTCTTTCAGCAATCAGGCCGTGGAGGGCTCTCAGCCTGCACTCGCCGCCCTTGATTGCCGCGGGAGGAATGAAAGGCCCGGCCGCGAATCGCTGGGAAAACATTCCCTAACAAACGCCCTCTAATGAGGGGGCGCCGCTTTGGCAGCAGCGGCGGCGGGGGTGGGGGGCTCCAGGAGCAGAGGGGAGGAGGCGGGGGCCGGAGAGCGGCCCGGCGGGTTTTGTGGCGCGCTCTCCGGCGGAGGGAGAGCAGACCCCGGGTCTTTGTGTGCAAATTTCCCACCGGGGCCAAGCAACTTTCCGCAATTTAATTAAGTGGCTTTAGAGGCGGGAGCCGGCCTAACAAGCTTCTGTTCATGAATGAAAGATTTGTCCCCAGCAGCGGGGGCCGGCTGGAAACCAAGTGGGCAGCAGTTATGGCTGGCTCCGGCCGATTTAACTGCTCGCGCGGCCAGCCGCCGGGAGCGGGCGGGGAAGGCGGCTGCGGGGGCTGGCGGCGGTCCTTCTGGGACGCGTCTCACCTAGCTCGCAGCAAATATGCCATCCATATGCCCAGGATCACAACCGAATCAGCGCCATCAGGCCTGGCAAAGAGGCATTTAAATTGCTAATATTGTACTGGGGAGCGATGACAGAACTGCCAAGGATCAGCTCTGTAGGATCCACAGAGACAAACCTGGGCTGGGGGTGGGGGGGATGAGGAGCTGGTAAGGAGCCGAAGTGAGAAACACTAGAAGCTGGCTATTAGGAGGCACCAGAAGTGGGAATCCTTGGTGGAGAGACGTCAGGAGAAGCCGTGGCAGAAATGCACCCAGGGTGGAGCATGGGAGTTGGTGGGCCACTGGGGCCCCTTTCTCATCCATTATTTCTGAAAAGAGGCCAGCTGGATTTTCCACAAATGCTGCTCTGCTAGAAGGAGGCATCCCCACCCCACCCCCCTCACCTTTGAACAAGACAGGTTTTCTAGAAAGACAAAAAAAAAAAAATAGCGTGCCAGTTGGCTGGAGTGCGGCTGTAACTGTGAAATGTTCCTCTTGTTACAGTTGCTGAGGGACCCTGCCCTTGGTGGTGGTCTGCTGGGCAGGTTTGGGATTGGGGTCTTTCGCAGCCACTTTCCAGTGCAGGGTTCAAAGAGTGTTTTTCTCTGACTGTATTTTTAGAAAAAATTATGATGACAGTTGTTAGGTCTCAGGCAGGCAGGCAGCACATTCCATTACAAAGTTAGCATGAAATCAATATGTAAATAACCCTTTCTAACTGGCAGCTATTTTTGAAGGCAGAACGCACCTGATGTTGCAGGTTTGTTCCAGTTCACTTTAAATACCTCTCTGTCCTCTGAGTCTGTGAATGTGCTCACATTCAAAGGCTCCTTTCCTCCTTGCCACTTGATCTTTGCATCCTCCCAGATAGCGGTGATGCCACCATGAGCTTTGTCCTCAAACCTCCTCCATCATTTAAAAATCAGATTGACAAGACCTGCCCTGGGCTGAGAGTGTTAGTTCCCCTTTGGCACGGTCATTTTTCCAAAGCACGGGTTGCTCCAGGAAGGGCAGGGACTGCAGAAGCCTTGGCCATCAGCAAAAGGAATTAAAGGAGAGAGAAAGCCTGAGAGGCTGAGATCAGGGTTGAATCAGAAATTCAGACAGTCACTGCCAAAATGCATAGAAGTCATTGTCAGGACATAAAAGCTCAGAGGATACTGGCCATGAGAAGAACCAGGTTAGAATCGTGACTGCAGCTCAAGGGGAAAAAACCGGTCTCAAGGTACTCCCGAGTAAGGGTCTGAGACCAGAGGTCTTTGACTATTCTCTCCTCGGTAATGACGATTTTTATTGTTTGATTTTTTTTTAACTAGCTGAGCTATGTGCCTCTGCATTAAAGCAGAAACATTCCCAGAATGTTCCATGTTAGGCATGGATAGTGCCAGAAACCCTTGTGTGGCCTATGGATGGATGTGTGTGTGTGTGTGTGTGTGTGTGTGTGTGTGTGTGTGTGTGTTTGTGTGTGTGTCTGTGTGTTCTGAATTCAAAGGGGTGATGGAGTTGAAGCCGTGGCCTGATAATAATGATTGCTATAAATGTGTCACTACTCTATGAGTTTTTATGTGCTTGAACAGTTCTAGCGTCTTTTTAAATAATTGAGCTGAGGCTGGGCTCGGTGGCTCAGCCTGTAATCCCGCTCTTTGGGAGGCTGAGATAGGTGAATTGCCTGAGCCCATGGGTTCGAGATCCGCCTGGGCAACTTGACGAGACCTCATCTTTACAATAAATCAAAAAATTAGCCGGGTGTGGTAGTGCGCGCCTGTAGTTCCAGCTACTTGGAAGGCTGAGGCGGAGGGATCGCCGGAGCCCAGTAGGTCGAGGCTATGGTGGCCGGGAGCGGCCACTGCACTCCAGTCTGGGTGACAGAGCGAGATTCCGACTTAAAAAAAAATCGACCTGAAATCTGCTTTCCTGTAGTAACTTATATCCTGTAGACTTACACCCAGAGCAAGGCAGATAGTCCTCAAGACAGGTAGTGTCTCACCTAGAGATGTCTCTACTTACCTATTTACTCCCCCTTCTTTGGTGATCAGAGTCCTCTCCCTTAACTAGAGGCCGTCGGTTCCATTTGTTGCCTTCATGTTCTTGCCTTATAATGAGTTTCTGGAAGAAATCAGGATCAGATATTCCTCTCAAGACTTTTCAGTGGAGTCTAACTACAAAAGGACTGTCTCCCTGCAGGAAAAAATGCATTTGGGGTAAGGCTTTAACTTTTTAGTGCACAAAGGTCTGTCTTTTATTGTACAAGGGTGGCCAGGTAAGCTAGAAATTTGACCTGTTCTCTCTGGGCCTAAAAGACAGAGCTATGATTACCACTGAGGATGGGGAGACACCACAGGAAAGTCTTATTTCAGCTTATAGCAGGCATGAAGAAGAATGTTCTAATGAAGAATGACATGCTTTGAGGGATTGTCCCGTATCCTAGAGGTGTCTCAGCAAAGATGGAGGAAAGTGGAAGGCACTCGCCCACAGATTTGAGGGTCTCACCAAATGGCTTCCAAGGTGCCTTCCAACTCTGGATTTTGGTTGTTCATCTCCTTACCCGTGTATTGATGTATGTTAGAACACGGTGCCATTCTAGGCTCTGGGGGGATTCACACTTGGTATGAATAGTGGGAAAGGAAACCTTTTTTTTTTTTTTTAGATTGGGATAAGACACACATAGCAAAATGCATTGTCTTAACCATTTTAAATACACAGTTTAGTGGTATGTTCATATTGTTGTACAGTTATCAACACCATCCATCCCTGAAACTCCCTTCATCTTGCAAAACTGAAACTGCATCCATTAAGCAACAGTCCTAGCCTCTGACAACCACTACTCTACTTTCTATCTCTATCAGTTTGGCTATTTTGGGCACCTCCTATAAGTGAAATCATAAATATTTGTGCTTTTGTGACTGCCTTATTTCACTCGGCGTCGTGTCCTCAAGGCTCATTCATGTTGTAGCATGTGTCAGAATATCCTTCCTTTTTAAGTCTGATTATGTTCCCTTTTATGTATATACCACATTGTGTTTATCCACTCACCTGTCAGTGGACACTGGATTGCTTCTACCTTTTGGTTATTGAGAATAATACTGCTATGGACACAGGTGTACAAATATCTGGTCAAGAACTTGCTTTCAATTCTTTGGGTATATACCCAGAAGTAGAATTGTTGGATCATATGATAGTTCTGTGTTTAATAATCTGAGGAGCCACTTCATTGATTTCTATAGCAGTTGCATTATTTTACACTTCTACCAACGATGTATAATTTCTCCACATCCTCACTAACATTTGTTATTTTCCAGGTTGTTGTTGGGTTTTGTGTGTGTGTGTGTGTGTGTGTGTGTGTGTGTGTGTGTGTGTGTGTGTGTTTGATAGGAGTCATCCTAATAGCTGTGAGATGGCATTTCTTTGTGGTTTTTGATTTGCATTTCCCTAATGAAATGTGTTTCCCTAATAAGCACATTTCCATGAGCTTATTGGCCATCTGTATATATTTTTTAGAGAAATCTATTCAAGTCCTTTGCTCACTATTAAATCAGGTTGGATTTTTTTGTTGTTGATGTTGAGTTATAAGAGTTCTTTATATATTTCAGATATTATATAATTCAGATATTAATCACTTGCCAGATATATAATTTGCAAATTTTTTCCATTCTGTGGGTTGCCTTTTCATTCTATCATCTGTGTCCTTTGAGGCATAGAAGTTTCAGTTTTGATGAAGTTCAATTTATTTATTTTTTCTTTTGTTGTCTGTGCTTTTGGTGTCCTATCCAAGAAATCATTACCAAATCTA
Organism: Carlito syrichta; assembly: GCF_000164805.1. Lineage (NCBI taxonomy): Eukaryota > Metazoa > Chordata > Mammalia > Primates > Tarsiidae > Carlito > Carlito syrichta. The sequence goes on along the minus strand of NW_007251427.1, from coordinate 414,241 downwards.
ATATCATAGAGCTTTTTCTCTATTTTCTTCTAAGTTTTATTGTTTTAGCTCATCTTTTGGTCTTGGATCCATTTTGAGCTAATTTTTGTATATGGCATAAGGTAAAGGTCCAACTTCATTCTTTTGTAGGCGGGTATCTAATGCAAAATACCCAACATCATTTGTTGAAGCGGCTATGTTTTTCTCACTGAATGGTCTTGGCACCATTATTGAAAATTATTTGACCATATATATTAAGGTTTTTTTCTGGATTGCCTATTTCTTTGGTTTATATGTCTTTATACTACTACTACACTGTTTTGATTACTATAGCTTTGCAGTAAATTCTGAAATCATGACATGTGAGACCTCCAAGTTTATTCTTCTTTTTCAAGATTGTTTTGGTTATTTGGGGTCTCTTGACATTCCATATGAATTTAGGACAAAGAAACTAACAGGTATTGAGAATATATTGTCTCCTAAGTATTGTTGGTAATACAAATAGAAGGTAGGGGAAAAGTAAACTTTGTTCTCTAAAAGTATGGTTTTGTAAGAAAAGATGTAACAAACATAAAGCAAAAGTGGACAGGTGCTTTATACATTTTATTATGAGAAAAGGGAAAAGAGGAGAACTTTCAGACAACTTAGAAAGAAAAGTTATGTTGGAGTCATTTATTTATAGGTTGATAAAACTGTCACAATGTTTTTCCTGAATGTAGAGAAGTAAATCATGCTAAAATAGCCAACACTTGATTCCTGGTTCTTCCTTTCTCCCTCATTCTTAGCCTATTGGCTCATGGCTATCCATGATGACATCTAATTCACTGAACAAATATTACTGAGTACCTATCATGTGCTAGATACTGGGGTACAGTGAGCAAAACAGACCTAGTCTGGCTCATGGAGGCTATACCTACAGTGGGAGACAGACGTCAGATACTAGTATCAGTCTGTGTATGACTAGTTACTGATAACTGCACTGAAGTTAAAGTTCAGAAAACTATAAGAGCATATAATAGGGGGAACCAACCCAGCTGGGAGAGGAAGTGTCAGAGAAGGCTTTCCTGAGAATGACATTTGAGCTGAGATGCAAAAGATGAATAGGAGCAGGTTTGGTGAAGGAGGCTGGAGGGAAGTGTTCCAGGCAGAGGGGAACAGCGTGAGCTAAAACAGATGAACATAATCTACTCTTAATATCAAAACAAATAAGTAGCGAAGTAAGCATTGCCCTTCAAATGGATTCTCTGGTTCCAGAAGTTGCCCAGAACCCAGGAAAGTTGAAGAATGCATTAACTTAAAGTACTCAAAAATGTTGTTATATGTGTGATTTAAACAGAAACATGTTGTTGTTGCTGTCATTTGTATGAATGCCACAGAAAGGTTTAGATAGAAACTGTCCATGGTGCCGCAGCTTACTTAGCATCACATGGACTCATGAACTTGCTACAAGGAAAGTACAGCCAGACTGATGAATGAGGTTCAGTGTACTGATTCACGGTCTTTTTCAGCACGATCTTCTTCTTCACGGGTAGCTGATACCATAGCCTTTCCAGCTCTGTGAGTGTCTCATAGTTTGTATTTCTAGCAATAATCATTAAAAACATTGAGTATATCATGATTGGTTTAAATATCCATAGCTATTTTATTAGTATTAGAAGAACAGAAATGACTGTTCAAAATGGGTCAGTGGTTAAGTTCCTTGTAGTCATCAACTCAATGGACTATTATACAAACATTAAAAATGGTAACTTTGACCCCAAAAAATGTAAACTTGGAAAAATTTTTGTTTTTAAAAAGATTTGTTTTTAAAATCAAGAATTTGCTTGGAGACAAAAGAATAAATACCCACACAATATTTCTAAGCTTAACCAACAGCATTTTGAGACCCTTAATGGAAATAATTCATTATCAATTATGTGACCAAACCATTAATTATGTGACCTCCCATTGGGAGGCTGAGGTGGAAGGATTGCCTGAGCCCTGGAAGTCAAGGCTGTGATGAGCTGTGATTGTGCCACTGCACTCTTGCCTGTGTGACAGAGTGAGACCTCGACTCAAACAACAACAACATACGTGTGTGTGTGTGTGTGTGTGTGTGTGTGTGTGTGTGTGTGTGTATCTCTTTCTCTTATAACATTTACTATCTTTACCATTTCTAAGTGTAAAGCTCAGTAGTGTTAAGTATAATCACATTGTTGTGCAGTGGATCTTCCAAACTTTTTCATCTTGCAAACTGAAACTCTATACCCATCAAAAAACAACTTTCCATTTCCCCTTTTCTCCAGCCCTTGGCCGCCACCACTTTTCTACATTATTTTGTTTGTGTGTGTGTTTGTTTATTTATTTATTATTTAGAGACAAGATCTTACTTTGTCACCCAGGTTGAGGTGCAGTGATGTGATCATAGCTCACTGCAGCCTTAAACGCCTGAGCTCAAGCAATCCTTCTGCCTCAGCCTTCCAAGTAGCTTGGACTACAGGATAGTGTTTCCATAGAGATTGAGTCTCACTCTGTTGCCCAGGCTGATCTTGAACTCCTGGCCTCAAGCGATCTTTCTGCCTCAGCCTCCCAAAGTGCTGGGATTATAGAAATGAGCCACCGTACCCGACCTAATGTCTGTCTCTGTAATTCTGACCACATTACTTTCATGTAAGTGGAATCATGTAATATGTGTCTTTTTGTGACTGCCTTATTTCACTTAGCATAATGTCATCACTATTCATCCATGTAGCATGTGCCAGAATTTCTTTTCATTTTAAGGCTGAATTACATTCCATTGTATGTATAAGACCACATTTTGTTTATCCATTCACCCATGGATGGATATTTGGGTTACTACACCTCTTGGCTATTGTGAACAATACTGCTATCAGTGTACAAATACCACTTTGATACAGTTGTGTTTTGATGCCTTTGACTTGGACGCTTTTTGGCAAATCGCATTTCTCCAGTTGTTCACTGCTCACTCCTCTATGTCTGGAAGTCCAAGAGTTCTAAGGATTACCTTTAGTTAATCCCTGGCCCTCAAGGGCTGGAAGGTTTCGTTCCAGCTGGTGAGGGCTGCTCTTTAACTGCAATGACAGGTTATCTTCTTCTTGGTGATTGCGTCTTTATAGTGACTGAGGCTTAAGACGTCATTCTCAATGATATCACCAATGTCTGAAGAAGGTACTGGAAGTTTTCAAGGATAAAATAATGGCCTCAAAACAGCTTTATGTTTCCCGAGTGCATTTCAGGCTTGTGACTAATCTGTTGGACTCTTGTCATGTATTCAGAGATGATTCTGCCGCTTAATAACTGGGTTTCCAGTGATTTGAGACATGTGATAATTCTGCTGGTACAAGACTGATATTTATTTTTAAACTGTTTATAAATTAAGAGACTACTAAACAAAATAGTCCTATAAACAAAATTATATGGTAAGGGCAGAGAATGCGGCAACTGCTTAAGGGGAAAAAACATATGCAAGGATATTGGCAGTTTCGTTTGCATATAATTGATGTACTAATTATAGATGTTTGTCTACTAATTCGAGTAACATAGGACTTCTACTTAGAAATTTTGGTTAACAAAGTATATCCTTGAAATTAGTAAAATTACATTTCTTCCTTTTTGTAATTTAAATATGAAAAAGGCCACTTTTTGATACAAGTCCCTGGAAGTACTGAATACACTATTGGAAAGTAGATCATATTTACTAACAAGAATGATATAAAGCATTTGTTCAACAAACATTTTACCGAGCCCATGCCATGTGCCAGGCATCGTGCAAGCTCTGGGCTCCAGAGCTCAACTTTTAGCAGGTGGGAGACAGACAGTAATAGATAAATAAGAGGTCAATGGATATGATCATTTCAGGTAGTGAGAAGTGCTATGGAGGCAGTGGCAGACATTGTGAGTTGGAAACTTGCTACTGTAGAGTATAGGCAGAGGAAGCTCTATTTGAGGAGGTGACGTTGGAGCTGATACCGGAAATACAGGAAAGAACCAATGATGTGAATAACTGGGGCAGAACATTCTAAGGCAAATGCTCTAGGGATCTCTTGGAGCCTACAGAACAGCAGTGAACATAAGGATCAGCAGTTTCTAGGACCAGTAAGGCTGGTGTGCCCAGAGTATAGTAAGAAAAGGAGGAGAGAGGTGGGTAATGAAGTTGAGGACACAGCAGGGATCGACAAGAAGGAGCACCACATGCCGTGGTTGGAATATTTTATCCTAAATGCAGTGGAAACCACTGGATGGGCTTAAGCAGGGCAATGGCACACTCCAAAGCTGTCTCATAAAAAGACATTCTCTGAGTTTTGTAGATACTAATGGTCAAGGGGCAAGAGAGGAAGCAGATCTTGTACCTGATCAAGAATAGTGGATTAAGGTTGGGGCATGCGGAGATGAAGAATAATGCCACTCTAGTTATTTTATGCATCTTCTTTTTTCTCTTTGAATCTCCTTCTTCTCTCCCCCTTCCTGAGCCCCAAAACTCTGATGGCAGAGGAGCTTAATCTCAAGGATACATCAGAATCACCTGGGGAGCTATTTGCAAGAATGGTGTCCGGTCTCACCAGGGAAGAGTCTCATTTGGTGATCTGGGGTGAAATTTGATCATGTTTGTTTCTTTGTTAGTTTAATCTGCACAGTTGATTGTATTGTGCACTGAAAAAAGTACCAAATAGCAGAAGATGGTGATGGAGTGGGGTATTGTATAGAAAGCAAGGAAAAAAGAAACAAGCACCATTTTTTGCCCTAGGGACCTCTTCCATACAGATCAGACGCTGCACACAATTAATTGTAATGCTAAATATAAAGAAATTGATGCTGGTGCTGGGGTTGGGGAGGGAGTACTACAGACAAAGGGCTCCTGGTGTGCAGGGGAGGGGGAGATCCTTGATGGTGGAGTAAAGGCGTGATTACCTGGGTTTTAGCCTCAGAGCTTTGTTAGTGACAACTGATCGAACCATTTCATTCCCTCAACTGGCTGTGTCATAAGTGACTGGCGGCCTGTGACCCGCGGATACAGAAAAGGAGTAAGAAAAACCTCAGGAAACTAGCAGGACTGGAGGAGGAGTGGGCGGGGGGAGATGGGAGTAGGGTGGGGGAGACAGGGAAAGCTTCCAGGAGGGATTTCACTCATCACGTTCTGCTCCCCCCCACAACTCCCACATGGTCTGAATTCCTGAGCGTGTATGTGTGTTCTCACTAAGTCCTCTTTCCTCTGGGTGATTGGTCACCAGGACAGTGGCACAGGAGCAGTGCCTTGGAGTCATGGGCAAACTACAAAACAAAACAAAACCTCTCATTTCCCAGGTACCCATCACCATTTGGACCCTGATAGCTCCACCGCCAGACTGGGGCATTTGCAAGTGTATACAGGATCTGGCTTCTTCTCACAGAACTTTTGTCATGTGGTAACAGAAAACAGAATTTGGGGTGGAAAGGAAGGGATATAGAAGTGAGAAAACGATGGATTTCATATATCTGGACTGCCTTTTCAATTTTTAAAAAACACACAAAGAGATCAATCAAGGGACAGCATTTGCCTTACAACGGGGCTCCCTGAGGGGTTTCTTTAAATCTCAAGGTCTCCCTAGTGCCTTCATTATTGTGAATCATTAAGTGGAAGAGATACAGTTGATATTGGGACTTGGGAGCCACTGGGCAGGCTCTGTGCTTTGCTTTCATTAGCTGTGTGGAATGTGGGTCATCTGGTTAAGTTCCTGCTTTCTGGGAGTCATTTCTGAGCTCCCTGCCACTACTGTTGGCCTCCTCATTTGGCCTCTGCATCTTGTGGAAGACACCAGAGCACTTGACATTTAAAATTTATCAGCAAAGTTAAAAAAATCTAATGCGAATTAAACAGGATTTTTAATCCCCTCAACTGTTGCCATCAGTATAATCACTAACAGAATGAAATCAGAATCAGTGGAGGAAAATATTAATCATGCATTTGCATCTATTAAGTAGAATGTAAAAGAGAGCAGGTTGCATGCTCCCGAGTGATTGTGTAAAATTTGTGAGACAGGCAGCTGTGGGTCACTGGGAGAGAAGGGTGATGCTCCAGGGTATCTGTCCTCTTGCCTCCAGTGTCCAGCTCTTGTGCCCAGAAGCTCTCAGAGACCCAGGCTGCTCAGGGGCGATAAGGCAGAGAGCTGCCCCTTCTTCCCCAGAGACCTTGACTTGACTTAGATCACAGAGAAACTTGCAGGAGATTTTGGGACTGTGAATCTCTGATTGTTTTTTTAAGTGTGTGTGTGTGTGTGTGTGTGTGTGTGTGTGTGTGTGTGTGTGTGTGTGCAAAGTAGCTCCTCCTGGGTTGGAAGCTCATCTTCAAACCTATGAAATTAATCTGCTACTGGCAACCAAGTCAAATAGCAGCTGGAGGACAGGAGTGGGTCTAGAGGAGGTCTTTGCGGACAGGCTCCATTGGCTAAGACATGAACATTGTGTTGAAGCAGACCTGTCTCATATCAATGGTGAGACTTTGGAAAAGTTATTCACACTCAGGTTCAGTTTCTTCATCACTGAAATAGGGGTAACAATAGTTGCTATAAGAATTAAACTGGATCATGATTATAAAGCACTTAACCCGATGCCCTGTTTATAGTAAGCACTTAATGAACTTTTTTTTTATTTAAGAAAATGGTCTCCATATAGTTTATCTTTGGAAAACACATTGCCCTGACTACCTTATCCACACCTGTGATTTTAACCTCTAATGGCCTGAAAACCTTTGTCTCTGATCTCTCACCTATTCTCCAGAGACAACCACCTTTATCTATCTATCTAGCTAGCTAGCTATCTAGCTATCTATCTGTCTTAGAGACAGTGTCCCTCTCTTGCTCAGGTTGGAGTGCAGTGGCATAATCCTAGCTCTCTCTAACCTTGAACTCCTGGGCTCAAGAGATCCTCCTGCCTCAGCCTCCTGAATAGCTAGGACTACAGGTGCGAACTATCACACCTGGTTAATTTTTAAATTTTTTTTGTAGAGATGGAGTCTCACTATGTTGCTTAGACTGCTATCAAACTCTTGGACTCAAGATCCTTCCCTCTCCCAAAGCATTGGGATCACAGGCATGAGTTGACACAACCAGTCCCAACTGCATTCTTATTTTATTTATTTATTTATTTATTATTTATTGAGTTAGAGTCCCACTCTGTCGCCCAGATTGGAGTGCAGTGGCACACTCACGACCACCCCAGTGTTGACTTGCTGGGATCCAGCTATCCTTTCGCCTCAGCCTTCCAAGTAGCCGGAACTATAGGTGCGCACTACCATGCTCGGCTATTTTTTTATTTTTATGTTTTATCAGTTGTAGAGACAAGGTCTCGCCAAGTTGCCCAAGCTGGTCTCGAACCCACGGGCTCAGGTAATCCACTCACCTTGGCCTCCCAATGTGCTGGGCTTATACCAACTATTCTAAACAGGATCCTGTTCTAAACAGGATCTATGGATGCCTCAAACTAACCAAGTCCACAAAAAGACTTTGCATTTTCCCACAAACCCAATCTTTTTTTTTGAGTTGGAGTCCCACACTGTCACCCAGGCTGGAGTGCAGTGGCATACTCATGGCCATCCCAGCATCAACCTGCTGGATTCTGGCGATCCTTCCGTTTCAGCCTTCCAAGTAGCTGGAACTACAGGCAGGCGCGACCACACGCAGCTAATTTTTTGATTTTTATTATAGAGATGAGGTCTCAACATGTTGCCCAGGTTTGTCTTGAACCCGTGGGTTCAGGAATCCTCTCATCTTGGCCTCCCAAAGTGCTGGGATTACAGGCTTGAGACAAACCCAATCTTACTTCTCTAGTCCCTAACAAATAAAGGGCACCACTTTCCCTTAGTCACTCAAGCCAGGTAACTAGAGGTCAGTCTCATCTATTTCTTACCTCCACCACTCAAATCAGACTAGGTTCCTTAGCCTGTTGATTCTACTTTCCAAGTCCATTTCTTTCTCTTAGCAACTGCTCCCTAGCCTAGAGTTGTAGTATCTCCAGTTTCATTCCCCCAAATTCACCCACCCCAGAGTCTACAGGGGAATCTACTGAAGTCATCTATCTGGCCATTTCTTTCCTACCAACAACCCTTCAACTTTGCCCCTGTCTTACAGAGTGAATTCTGATCTCCATTGGCTTGGGGACAAGAACCTTCATGGTTTGTTTCCTCCCAGGTCCATCCTCTGCTGACTCTCCTCTCCACCACTCCCCATCAGCCCTGGCCCTGCAACCCTGGGTTCCTTTAGGGGAATAAAGGCATGAGTCTAGGTCTGAGTGTTTTATAAAAGTTGAGTAAGAGTAAATCCAGTAAAAATATGCTGGCCAGATATTTTTTAACATTTCCAAATTACATATTCAACGATTAGTTCACCATTTCAAGAAATACCTGAGTGCTTTCTACATCCCAGGCGCTGTTCTAACACTGTGAATACAGTAAGGGTATAAAGTAACAAGCTCATGGAGTCAGACTACTGTTGCTGGAGCCCATAAACAGACTGATGAAACTGGATAGAAAATCCAGCTATGGGCTCAACTATATTTAAAAAATGAGGATATTAGCAAAGTGACATTTAAAAATAGTGAAGAAACATGGATGATTCAGCATATGATATTAGGATAACTGGCTTGATATTTGGGAAGAAACAAGTTGGATCCCTGAGTCACACCAAAATTAGGCTTTTGTTTTTGGCCCCATAAATTATAGTTAATCCCAAATTTATGTGCTTGTTCTCTTTTTATATTACTGGTCACAGAATTGGATGCTGTCATGGACCAGGAAAGTCATTTAAATACACCAAATTGTCCCACAGGGACTGGGTAACCTAGAAAGCATTTGCTCTAAGGTAAATATCTAATGATCGCAATCAAAATCATAATCATAATGAAAGCAACTAACATTTGCAGAGCTAGTATTTTGTGCAGCTATAACAGAGTACCTGATAGTGGGTAATTTATAAAGAACAGAACTTAATTTCTCACAGTTCTGGAGGCTAGGAAGTCCAAGATCAAGGCGCCTGTGAGAGCTGCTTCCAAGATGGCTCCCGGAATGCTAGTCCTTTGGAAATGAGGAATGCTGTGTCCTCACATGGCAGAAGATAAAAGGGCAAGAGGCAGAAACTCCCTTCGTCAAGTTCCTTTATAATGGCATTCATCCATTCATGAGGGTGACCTAAGCACATTCCAAAAGGCCCTACTTCCCAAAACTGTTGCATTGGAGATTAAGATTCAATATGAATTTTTGGAGGGAACAAAACCATTCAAACCATGGCAGCTAAAAACTTTTCTAATTGCTTTACATGATTTACTAATATAATTCTTACACCAACCCTATGTGGTATATACTATTTTGACAGATAAAGAAACTGAGGCACTGAGGAATTAAGTAACTTGTTTAATTCATATATTTAGTAAACATGGAGCAGGATCTGGAATTCAGGTAGTCTGGCTCCAGATTCTAAGCTTTTTAACTCCCATATTCTATCCAGGTATTAGCCGAAATGGAAGATATGCTGGGGCCGACCCTGGTCCCTGGGTTTCTAGTTTTCAACCCATGCCCTGGATTCTTTTAGAAGACTCACTCACTCTGGTTTATCTCCTCTCTGTTGACAATTACACAGTTCTACTCGAACTCAGAGTTGGTTCCTGAGCTTTATATTTTTTTAGCTTTCTCTGGATCCCACCTGGATTTTCCCTAGGCCACTCCTACTTAACAGGTTTAAGCTGATCTCCTCTCTTCTGTTCCTTCCGATGAAGCTTACTTCCATGCCCTCTGTGACTTCCTCATGCCTTCCTTGGGTCTTTCCTGAAGTCCATGCTGATCACTGAGTTTAAAATTACATCCCTCATGCACATCCATTCACACATTTCTGGCAAGATTTTTATTTCCTTTCCTTCCTGGTTTATTTTTCTTCATACCATTTATCACCATTTAACATATCAGTGGTATTTTACTTATTTGTTGGGTTGGTTGTCTATCTTCCTTGATTAAAATGTAAGCTCTGTGAAGGAAAATTGTATTTTCAGTGCCTGAACAGTGCCTAACATAGAAGAGAGGGAATTGAAAGAGAGAATGGATGGATGGATGGATGGATGAATGAATGAATAAGTGAATTGTAGTTCTTTCTTACACAATAAAAGTATCTTGAAGTCTTGTGTTTTATCTTTGAAAGGAATCTATATTTTGCATATGACTCTTTAATAATCCTATTTTATTTTATTTTATTTTTGAGTCTGAATCTCACTCTGTTGCCCAGGCTGGAGTGCAGTGGCATGCTCATGACCACCGCAGCCTCTACCTGCTGGGCTCAGGTGATCCTTCTACCTCAGCCTTTCAAGTAGTTGGAACTACAGGTGTGCGCTACCAAGCCCTGCTTATTTTTTGATTTATTATAGAGATGGGTCCCGCCAAGCTGCCCAAGCTTGTCTTGAATCTCTGAGCTCATGCAATCCTGTCTCCTCAGTCTCCCAAAGTGCTGGGATCACAGGCTTGAGCCACCATGCCCAGCCAATTTAACTTTAATTGTAAAAGAGGTTTTATATTGTTCCTCCTATTTCCTGGACAAATTTTCAAGTAAAATTGATGTTCGGGCAAACTCTTCGGGTCCCCTCCCACTGTGGGAGCTTTTCTATCCTCTCAATAAATCCTGCTTTCTAAGAAAAAAACATTCCAAGCCCATGTTCCATTTTATCTCATGGCTTCCTGTGCACCTGGCACACCCTCACCCCAGCTCTTTGTCTTGCTCTTGCCTCAGTTTTCCCAGCAGCAAGTGAAGAGACCAGCTGGTCAATGAAGGCCTCAGGGTGTGAGCTGCCTGCATGTTCAGGAGCAACTGACAGTAGGAGAGGCCCTGGAATGCCTGAGGCCAAGGGCATTTCAGGCTCCATGGAGAGGCAAACTGAGGTTGGAACAAGGGAACGAATGATCCTCTTTGTTCCTCACAAATAAAACCATAGTTTTATTCTTTTTTCCACTTGCCTTTAAAAATGACTTCCTTGCTTATTTTTTCATTCTTTCACTTTCTTTTTCATGTCAGGATTCTTTCACTCATTTGTTTCCATAAATATGCACTGAGTACCTTCAAGGTGCCAGGCCGTATGCTGGGCTCTGGAAATAAAGCAATGGACGTAGTAGACGTTGTTCTTGCCCTCAAGGAGCTCCCAGTCTTGTTTGGTTCACATGAGAATAAGGCTGTGCGTTCCGGGGTGATGACTGCTGGGTTAGGGAACTGCAGGATGAAACGAGATCACCTACAAGAGCACCTAACCCTGAAGTTTGAGTTCAAGGAAGACTCTTCAAAGGAAGTGATGCTTAGGCTGGACCCAAAAGATGAGCACGAGCTGCTCAGGCCCAGAGGAGGAGGTCCTGTCCTTGCCTGTAGTCTGTCAGGAACATAGTTAAACTAAACTTGACAAGAGAGGGCAGCTAAGGGGGTGTGTGTGTATGTGTGTGTATAGAAATCATTCTGTACAGGTTGGAGTGTGTGTGTGTGTGTGTGTGTGTGTGTGTGTGTGTGTGTGTGTGTAGAAAACATTCTGTACAAATTGGATTTGGGGAAGTGGAGATTTTTTTTTCCCTGTGGAAAAACAGATTTGGGCTCACCAGGTATTTGAAAGACTGACACAGAAAATAGAATTGACTTTATTCTTAGTGACTCCAGAATGCAGGGGGATAGCTCTGAGTGGGTATTAGAGGCAGGTGGGCCTTTCAAATAGAACTGTCCAAAAACACAGTATCCACCAAGAATCGTTGTGACTGCCTTGTCACTTATTCAAGAGGGAACTGGAAGACATGAGACTGTGGTCTTTGCCAGAGAATTGGAGAGCAGATCTTTGGTGGCTCCTCCCATCACAGGTTCTGTGACTCCAGGCCATCATCCTTCAAGAGGATCCTCAGTGAAGAGAGGCTGGGACATATTTAGACTCTGTCTTGCTCTTAACTAACAGAGAAGCAGCAAACCTAAGCCCTGTCCTTGGGGAGCTCATATACTGGTCAGGCAGAGAAGCACATGTGAGGCTGCAGGTAACTCACAGGTGAATTTGTGGAACAGATCTTAGCAGCAAAAGGATAAATAAGTAACATGAGTGGCCCAGCGCAGGAGAGGATTACAATGGAGTGGAATGAAAAGTTGTCTGGAGTTAGTGAACTTGGGTTTAAATCCTAGTTGTGCTGCAGACTCACAGTGTCACTTCAGACGTTTCCTCTCCGAGCCTTTGTTAGTTCCTCTGTGAAGTTGAAAGTAGTATTTGAATGCAAGCATTGTAGGTTCCATGACCAGCATCCTGCAATGACCATTTCAATAGCTCACAGCTGAAAAAAGAGAACATTCACTCATTCAGTCATTTACTTATTCACTCATTCACTTATTCACTCATTCATTCAACTGGTACTTGTTGAGCCCACCTGTGGGCTTGGCCACTTTAGGCAAACATGAAGATGACTGAGACCATCTCTAAGAAGACGTGTATAGTTGTTCATTGCTACCTTGTCTGCAATTCTAAAAATAAATCTAAAATGGAAGCAATTAAAAATCTCTCACTAGGGGAATGGCCAAAGAAATGTGAGTTTATTCATATAATAGAATGTTATTCATCTTTTTAAAAGAATAGACTAGATCTCCATATACCAAATGGACAGATCTCAAAAACAAAACAAAACATTGAATGAGAAAAGCAGGCTACAGCACTATGTATGTTTTATGATACCATTTGTAGATGCTCTTGTTGCCTCCCCAACCTCCATTCCCCCTTCTCTTGATATAATTTTGTGCAGGTATCCACAGCAACCTGTGTGCAGCCTGTGTGCTTTGGGAAAGGCAGATTCTACCCTCCCCTTACGTGAGGGACATGTCCCCGGCCAAGACTCACCAAAATAATCTCACCCTACAGCCATAATGTTTGGTTCAGGGAAGCATAAACCACTTTAGGCCAAGAGAAGTGAGAAGATTGTTGGGGTTTGGGGGAAGAAGATTCCTCACTTTTCTTAGAGCACTTCCTGAATGACACCATCACTCTCTGGAGGTAGACAGCAAGGCAGGCAGACCCAGTGCTGTTGACAGTCTTCTTACAACCATGAGGAGGAGCTAGCCCCAGGGTAAAACCGACGTTATGGAAAGAAGAGCCAGGTGTCCAAAGAAAGCGGGTCCTTGATGACGTTTTTGAGCTGATAAATCAGGTCAACCTTGAAACTGTCCTTGTGAATAAACTTTTCAGATGTGGGAGCTAGTTAATTCTCCTCACAGTTTAAACCAGTTAAAGTTGGGCTTTCTGTATCCACAACCCAAAGGATACTAACCAATACATTATTAATGTCAAATAGCACATACAACAAATATCATATGTTTTCATAGGTATATACAGGTGGTAGGAAAAGCATAAAGCTTGGACTGAAAAGCATATATACTCCGTTCATGGTATGGTTGCCTCTATTGGGGTTACAGGAGGAGCATTGAGAAAAATGTCCAGGGGTGGAAGATGAAATAAGACCTCGCACTTATTGAACACTTACCATGGGCCAGGCAGGCGCTACTCTAAGACTTCTATATGCGTTAACTCATTGAATATTCATGACAACATTCCACAATTTTTACAGAAGCAGAAACTGAGGCACAGAAGTGTTGAATAACTTGAACTTGTCAGCTAACTAATAAGTGGTAGAACTGGGATTTGAACTCAGATAATCTGACTCCAGAGCCACTTACTAGCTTTATGTCCTTTTTTTTTGGAGTTGGAGTCTCTTTCGGTCACTGTCACCCAGGCTAGAGTGCAGTGGCATAGTCACACTCACTGTAGCCTCAACTTCCTAGGCTCAAGTGATTCTTCCACCTCAGCCTCCTGAGTGGTTGTGACTACATGAGCACACCATCACGCTCAGCTAATTTTTAAAAAAATTTTTTGTAGAGACAAGGTCTCACTATGTTGCCTAAGCTGGTCTCAAACTCCTGGATTTAAGCAATCCTCCCGCCTCAGCTTCCCAAAGTGCTGGGATTATAGGCATGGGCCACTGTGCCTGGTGGTTTTATGTCCTCTTAATAGCTCTGATAAGATGACATCCACTCTCTGGATAATGTTTCCTGATTTTGTGTTGTTTTTTTAAGTGAAGCAACTGTGGCAAAAGTTTAACAATCATTTGCTTTGATGGGAGAGACATGTGCAATGGTTTTATTATTCTCTGTTCTTTTGTGTGATTTTCTTTACATTTCTTAAAGAAAAAAATAAATGGAGACAGCTCCTGTTTTCATGGAGTTCTCAGTTCGCTGGACACAATACCTGCAACCCAGACTGAGAAGTGCCAGAAGGGATGTCACTGTGGGAGTTGAGTGGCAGGAGAAGCAAACATGGAAGTATTCTTAGCAGCCCTGGAAGTGAAGGCTGGACCTGAAAGTGAAGTCCAAATGAAGTCTGGTCCTGCAGTTGAGGGCAAGTGAGCCACTAGGCAGTGAAGCCTGGACAGAGAGGTGGGGATGTGCAGCGCCAGAGGAGCCCAACTTGGTGGGAGCTGAGGACACACAGTGTGGGAAGTGAGAGAGAATGTTGGAGAATCAGCCTAATTCGGATGTGGTGGGGCTCGTGCTTGCCACCCCAAACAATGGATGCCCTTTGGGAGGGGCAGTTGATGGCTCCAATGCTTGCCTCCCCTGCATCCTTGCCAATCTCATGAGAAGCCCATCTGGATGTTTTTGCTGCCTCTCCAGATGTTCTCTGGGCTCCCGCTGCGAATTATCTGCTGACCCAGCAGTGGCCCCTTCCCAAGCACCCTGGGATGCTTTCAGTGTAAAACATACAGTCACATCTAAACCAGTGAGAACTTGTCAGCCTGGGAAGCTGTACTTGGATGGATCTATGTGGACTCTATTCTGGGCGCTGAGCCTGCTCAGGGTCACCTGCACAATCGCGGATGAGATGTCCTGGGGCTGTCCACAATGGCTCCTGACAGCCACGGGAGGGACACAGATGCAGGCTAGCATGTAATTAGTGCCAGGAACGCAGCGCTCTGATCACTTTCCCTCAAGAACGTGCCTCTCTGGCTGAGAGGCAGATAATGGACAATCACAGAAGATTCTTGATTATGGCTTGATTGAGCTTATGGGAGCTCCAGACGGCTAATGCAATTGTGGCTTCCAAACCGTTCAGTAGAGGGCATTTCCATATGGACAGGGAATTAAATAAAGCTGTCCTGAACATTTTGCTGGGCTTGTGCCTCCAGTGTCTGACCGGATACAATCTTCCGCTTTAAGTGACCTCGACAGAGACTTTAGGGAGTGGTCATGACCCAGGATGAGAAGGCCAGCTTCCTCCTTAATTACTGTCACATTTCCCCTTTAGGGCTCTTGACCTGCCTGGCATTAGCTTTTTGCTCCCTTTCCTGGAGCCAGAGATCCACTCCCTGCCCCCAGTCCCCAGTCGGCATCGCAGCTTCAGCCTTGGGCTTTTCCAGAAGCCTTGACTTTCAGTAAGCAGAGGACTATGCTGAGTACCCTTTCCAAAGAGAGATGATTCACTGGTCTGGTGGAGACAACCCAGAGAAAAGCAGGAGATGGGGCGTGGGTTGCAGGTCAGGGCCTCTGGGGTTCGTCCTGGACCTGCTGGCTAAGTTCTTCCCCTTTCGGGACCCCAGGTGCTCCTCTGCCACAGAAGAGAGATGGGCTAGATGATTTCTAAAGTCCAGGGATTGATCCGCTCACCCTCATCCATGGAAGCAACCATGCAGACGAAATCGGATGCTGAACTGGCTTTCCTGCTATCTTGAAATATTGGCTAAAGCACCAAAGGTGGAAACAGTTGCTGCCAGATGCCCTCTGGGCTTCCAGAAATGGGGCTAAGCTGACCCCAGGCTTTTTGCTGTTGTTCATCTTTAGCCCATATCGACAGAAGAACTCGAGAGCTCATTGAAGGGGAAAATTTGGAGGTGTAGTAAGCTCTTAGAGGCATGGTGAGGAGAACTCTGCCTTTTCCCTTTCTATCCCATGGTGAAGACAAGGGGAGAGTGTCCCCTCCCCCATCCCCAGGAAAGTGATAGGGCTGTCAAGAGAATCATCCAGAGTCTGGGATCCCTGTACAAGTGCAAATGGGCATCTCACTCTACAACCAGATAATAGCTGAGCTGCAGAAGCTTCCAAGCCCACCAGGTGATGTCCCTGAGTGGAGCACAGTGGAAGGGCTTGGTATGCATCCCCTGGAATGAATGTGAATATGGAAACTGGTGTCTGGAGAATTCTGAAGGCAAGTAGTGGTTGGAGTTATTTGCAATTGTGAGGCTAAGGGTAGAACAACGCATGATCAGCCTGCGCATCATCACAGAATGTGGCAAGGGGGTGTGAGCATCTTGGGAGGCAAGTGAATGCTGTGGAGACAGCTGAGCTTAGGTGGCCTTAGGTGGTAAAGACACTGCCTTCTAGGCAAGGGGACTCCTTCGACGTAAGTCCTGGGATAGGAAGAAAATTGTGAGAGGTCAGCCAGAGAGTGTGTCAGGAGATTGTGGAAGGTGGAGTTTCCAGTATTTGAGGGCATGTCTCATCAAGGGCATCAAAGACAACCAGCACTGGTCAAGAGAGGACTGTGGAACAAGTTAAGTTATAGATAAAACTTCTATGCTTTCCTTCTAATCTCTACTCCTCCATTCTTGTGTAGCCAAGTATGGCAGTGAGATAAGGATGAGAAGGGAAGGAGTAAGGGGTAATAAAGTAGGCAACACTCTCTTCTCCATGTCTAGAAGACCACACTCCCTTCTCAGACCTGGGGATGAGTCCTGAGTCAGGCAAATCATATGCAAAACTGAAGTTTCCATTTTGGCAAATTTTATTTGGATAGCTCTGGCCTTTTTAATACCTGAAAATACGTCTTAACTACCAACAGAGAATACTTTCATGACTGTAAGTGAGAGGAAAGTTCTGAATTCTGCCTGAGATGGCATGAGGGGATAGGGAGGCGAAATCAGACAGACATGTTTGAAGGCAATTATTGGAGAAAAATAAAACCATTTCCTGTTTATAAGCCATCAGACTCAGACTGTTCAATATGCAGTTTTCATAATAAATTATTTGGTTCTGTCTGTCATCATACGTAGTTTTGGTTTAGTACTGGAAGTGAAAAGGTGAAATACACTGGACTCACACCTTAAGCTGGGCAAACACTGTCTCAAAGGTGCAGAGCACGTTTCCATGACCCCTGTCAGCCTTCCCTGCTCCTTGGAAAATTGGAGGCCTCTATTCTGGTCCCTACAGTTCATCCTGTACCATCCCCAACCCAGCACTTCCTCTGCTGGATTGCGTCTGTGTATCTGCTCTGTTCTCCTCTGTACACTGTGCTTCCTAAGAGCAGAGGCTACATGTTGACGTTTGGTGTAGAGTAACTCTCAACATTTGAGTTGATGTGTACATCTCTGTCCCTGATCTTGCCTTCCTCCCAGTCAAGTTGGAGGCCTCTGTTTCCTCATCTGTAAAATGGTGTATCAGGCTGGAGATTTTTAAGGGCCCTTCTCGGTCCAGAAATCTTGGACTAACAGTTTGGGGTTCTCTGTTCATTCTGAGAAACATTTGAACAACCAGCTGAGTATTCAGTGCTCAATGCCTTTGAGGGAAAGGCCTGAAATGACATCAAGGACAACATATCTCTGTGCTGGCCATCTACTGTGAAATCTGTTTTGTCTTGGGCTGTAGAACATACTGGGTCACTGTAGCAGGCCTGACAGACCGAGAAGGGCTGGGAGAGAGAAACAGTAGACATCCCTCCCCTCCACCCTGCCTGTTTCACTCTGCAGATGGAAGGGTAGATTGGGGTAGCTGTCAAAGTACCAGCCCCTGGTTTGAATTTCTCTGGGACTACAGTCCCTGGGAGAGAGAATAACAGCAAAAACAAGCTGGACCCCAGCCTAAGAGGTTTTATGGCAGCAGATAGGATTACAGAGAAAAATCAAAAACTGAGAGTACAGGGAGCAAGGCATCAGCCCCACTGAAAACTGAGAAACAAGGTCAAGGTTTCACTAACACCATGATGTTGTTGCTGTCTCCCAATCATTAGCTAGAGTTTAAGTTCCTCCAGCTTGCACTCAGGAGTAGATCACTTAAAGGGAGGTGGAGACACTGGAGGTACAGTGAGAGTTAACAGGACCCTAAAAGTACATAGAAGGGGCAGGAGGTTGACCCTTCCACCCCCACCCACTGCCTGTTTTCCAGATTTCCCTATGCTCTGCTGTTTGTGTTTCAGTTGTAAAGAGGAAGCAATGTAATTTGTATCTTTTTTTAGTTGGGGTCTCACTTTGTTGCCTAGGCTGGAATGCAGCTGCACAATTACAACTCACCACAGCTTCAACCTGCTAAGCTCAGGCAATCCTTCTGCCTCAGCCTCCTGAATAGCTGGGACTGCAGGTGTGTACCACCATGTTGGTATTTTTTTGTAGAGACTAAGTCTTGCTATGTTGCCCAGGCTGGTCTTGAACTCCTGGGCTCAAGCAATCCTCCCTCCTCAGCCTCCCAAAGTGTTGGGATTACAGGCATAAGCCACTGCTCAGCGATTTGTATCTTTTGCCCAAAAAAAGCACAGAGCTCATACAAAGGAAATGAGCAATGTTTGCTACCAAGATTGGGTATGAATTTTTTCCAAGATGTTGGGGGGTACTTGGGATGCTCAGTTTGGCTGCAAGGGTCTTATGAAGTCAAGAAAAGGCCAGTGGGGTTTTTTGGTGGTGGTTGTTTTGTTTTGTGAGTCTCTAAACCCCGGAATTCTCCCCCC
Source organism: Carlito syrichta (assembly GCF_000164805.1). NCBI lineage: Eukaryota > Metazoa > Chordata > Mammalia > Primates > Tarsiidae > Carlito > Carlito syrichta. The sequence continues at coordinate 395,548 of NW_007251427.1, read as the reverse complement.
CCCACACACAATCTTTCTCTCACATACACACACACCCATACCAATCTTCTTAATAGACGCACATTGAATTTATATAATTATATTTGGAATTTATGTGAAATTTTATACGGAATTTATGTAATTACAGTCATGGAAGCCGATCATTTCAGAGTGCAAGGACCTCTGGTTCCTTCTCCTCTTTGCACACAGTCAGGATATTTACAACCAACACCATCTGAAGGCCTCTGCCCCCTGGGGAACTTTCAGCAGGGATGGAGGAGTGTGTGAACTGGCACAAGAGAGCTCAGGGTCTGGGAGGATGGAGGATGGCTGGGGTGGGGTGGGGGAAGGAAGGGAGAGCCAAGCTGCCACTCTGATTTCAGAGATCAGCATGGGACTGCGTGACTTGCATGAAGTGTAACTTTGCAGAGAAATTCAAACCCCCAGCAGTGGGACAGCTGGCCCCAGTCCTTCCCACACAGCAATGACTCAGGCAGGCCAGTCCCACCGGAGGCGCTTTTTCATGACTTGCTAAAAGAATGTTGTATTCCTAGCCTGATCTCTTTTGGGGGGGGACCTAACCAAGGTCCTTTCAGGAATGTACCAGTGATTCTAATTCAGGTTTCTTTGGGATGTCTTGGGCATACTTGGTTTATTCTGGTCACAGGAGGTGGCTGTTTAAAAAAAAAGTATCAGCCAGGCTCGGTGGCTCAGCCTGTAAACCCACGCCTTTGGGAGGCTGAGGTGAGTGGATTGCCTGAGCCCGCAGGTTCGAGACCCACCTGGGCAACTTGGTAAGACCTCATCTCTACAATAAATCAAAAAATTAGCTGGGCGTGGTAGTGCGCGTCTGTAGTTCCAGCTACTTGGAAGGCTGAGGCAGAAGGATCGCCGGAGCCCAGCAGGTCGAGGCTGCCGTGGCCGGGAGCGGCCACTGCACTCCAGTCTGGGTGATAGAGTGGGACTCCAACTCAAAAAAAAAAAAGGTATCACAGTGACTAGGCTGGGCCAGCACAGGGGAGAAATGTTCTACTTTTCCACAAAAGGAATTGCTGAAGCACCTTAATTCTTTTAGAGTTTTAATTATAAAATTAGGCAAATTTACAGGAGAGAAATAAAAATTCAGTTTTATTTATGGCCCATTTTGGTTGCAAGGAATAATCTCTACCAAACCATCAGAAGCACCAAGGAGCCGGGCTTGATGGCTCAGCCTGTAATTCCGCGCCTTAGGAGGCTGAGGTGAGTGGATTGCCTGAGCCCGCGGGTTAGAGACCCGCCTGGGTAATTTGGTGAGACCTCAACTCTACAATAGAAAAAAAAAAAAAAAAGAAGCACTGAGGTAGTGTTGGTAGGAGACTTACAGTGGAACACGCAGATTCTAAAGTAGGGATCTCCCAGGGGCCCACTGCTGACAGTTCAGCCTCCCCGAGGCTGGAGCAGGAGAGAGTTTTACATTGAAGGGGCTCCAGGGTCCTCAGGCAGTGGTCCATGGGCCTCCCCCATCATACTGTTGTGGCCCAGGGTTGTGGGTTGAATTGTGTTCCCCAAAAAGATATGTTGAAGTCCTAACTCCTGTGAATGTGACCTTATTTGGAAATAGCATCTCTATAGCAGTAATCAATTTAAAATGAGGTCAAACTGGATTTGAGTAGGCCCTAAGACCAATCACTGGTGACCTTATAAGAAAAGACCTACAGATACACAAAACACATAGAGGGAGGATGGTCATGCAAAGCTAGAGGCAGAAATTGGAGTGATGTTGCCAACAAGCCAAGAAAACCCCAAGGATTGCCAGCAACCACCAGAAGCTAGGAGACAAGGAAAGACCCTTCCCTAGAACCTTCTGAGGGAGCGTGGCCCTGCTCACCTTGATTTCAGACTTCTAACCTCCAGAATTATGAAATAATAAGTTTGTGCTGTTTTAAGCCATCCAGGGTGTGGTAATTTTGTTTTAGAACTCCCCCAAACTGAACACACCCAATGCATGCCATGGCCTTGCTAGTGACAGCATTCTATTTCTTTGCTTCCTACTCAAGTTCTTAATGCAGAGGGAATCTAACCCTGGTCATCTTTTGTGGCTGACCTGTGGACCAGCTGTCCTTGATGGCTCAGGTGCTGTCCCAGGCCAATCAGCTGTAACAGAAAGTTCTGTGTTCACCCAGAACGGAGCAGGATTCCTTGAGCTCAAAATACCTGCAGAGGTCAATCCTCCTAAACATACCCAGCAGGCTCAGGCACCTTGGTTGGGGTTCTGCAGAGCTGTGATCCTCCTGCAGAGTTTTTCTTTCAAATTCTTCCCTTTTCCTTCTCCATAAATCCACCTAATTCCTACTTCTCATTGCTAATGGCAGGAGAGAAAAGTAGATCATAACTTTTTTTTTAATGGAAGTTCTGCAGAAAGTGCAGGGACTTAAGTCCTGGATTAAGATTCATGAGTCCCGAGTTAAAAGCTAGATTTTGTTACTTCCTGGCTACGTGACCGTGACACCGAGCAGACCTTTTCCCTTCTCTGAGCTTTGGATCCCTAGCTGCGAGATGGAGTCAATGTCACCGGCCTGCTTCGAGTGCCATCAAATAAGAAAATGGATGTGAACATTCTTTGATCTTGTTAAAGCTCCAAGCCCACAGGGAATGCTGCAGGCCAGAAGCAGCCCCCCAGCTCGGGGTGGGCTCCACACAGAAGCCAGGCTGTGGAAACTAAGGGGGCAGGCTCAGGGACGGGACGAAGTGTCTGCTAGCTACCTGCTTTTCCTTTGTCCTCTTCGATAATGCTAATTTGGGTACTCTTAGTAACAGCTATTCCCCATTACTATTACTCATTCCTAGCTCTGAATCATTCTGATGGATACAACTTGACATCAACCAATTTGCCTAATTCATCACCTTTGCATTTCTTTAATACTAAAGACAAAGTAGGAAGGGTTTCTAACTGGCTTTGCAATTTTATCTTCTCCTCTCCCCCCGCATCAGTGAGGGACACAGAAAAGGCTTCCTCTGAAGGGCTGGGTGGAGAAATCAGTCGGCCAGGGATTCTGAAGTTAAAACTCACTCGCTCTATGGCCTCCATCAAGTTCGGGATGATTATGGCTTTGCCTTGTCCTTGTCTCTGCAGCCCCAGGGGTGGCATTCATTTTCTGTCTGGGATTAAGCCCAGCCCAGATGGGACTGACAGTGCCCTCCATACTCCTCCTTCCCCCCCCGCCGCATCTCTCCTCCTCTCCCCTCCTGCCAGCTTTCCTGCACTTGTATAACCTTATCTCTGGCCTAAAGTTTGGGGTTCTCCTTCCAAGTTTCGGGCCTGAATCTCCCACCCCAATTTCAGGAGCTCTTAAGTCTGGTCACACTTTCAAGTCCTGCCCAGTCACCTTCTCCATGGAGGAAGGAATCCCCTGCTCAGAATTCCCACAGCCCCTCTCCTGTTCCTCCATTATGGCCCTTGATCCTTTCACATTACAAAATCAAAATATTCATCACCACCAGCCAAACAATACAGAAATATATAAGAAAAAGGTTAATATTTTTCTATTCTCCCTCTTCCATGTGCTCCTTTCCTCAGCACCCCCTTGGGTAAACAATATTTTGTTTTGTCTGTGTCTTCCATTGTCTTTTTTTATGTTCACACAAGCATATTCATTCATATATTCATATAGAAAGGATTTTTTTGCTAATATTTAAATAGGATCCTACTGCACATACACGATTACCTTTTTTTAACTTAATAATATATTATGGACATTCCTCCATGCCAATTCACATATATCTAATTCATTTTAATGGCTTCATAATGTTCTATGTATTTATTCAAGCCTTTCCCTGTTGTTTTCCGCTCTGTAATCTTTACACACATATCTTTTTATACTGGTGCTTTCATTTCTGTAGGGAAGAGTCACAAATGTGTGATTTCTGGGTCAAAGGATATGATATGCTTAATTCTTATGGCTACTAAAAGATTACCTTCCAGATGGGCTATAGGGATGTTGCTCATCTGTGATGTCTAGGAATGCCTGTTTCCTCACCCCCTTGCCAGCTTTTAGATGTTAAATGTAAATATTTTGCACTTTTTACTATCTGCTGGGTGACAAATGGCATTTTATTGTTTTAATTTCCATTTTTTAAATACAAGAGAGTCTGAACATCTTTTTATATTTATTGGCCATTTGCATTTTTTCTGTGAATTCCTTTTTCAAATCTTTTGCCCATTTTAAAATTGTATCCTTTACTACTTTATGCCTGATATGTCAGTATTTCTGTACTTGTCCAACATTCTCCATAATAGCTAACATTTGTATAGCATATAAAGTACTTTTCACATACATTATCTCATTATGTCTTCACTATGATTCTGCAAGGAACATATGATTATCCTTAGTTTTAGGAAATAGAAGCTCACGGACTTGCTTGAGCTACTTAGGAGACTGTGGCCAAACTGAGGCTCCGACTCCCACAGCACCACAGGGAGGACCAATGGATGATTTTTCTCTTCCATATGGTGCCCTACACAGGTCTTATACCAGGGGATGGTTGCAGAATGAGTAATGAGATATATAGTGGATGAATTGATGAATCAGAAGATGAGGAGACAGATGGATAGATAAAGAGATGGAAGGTTGAATCAACTTCCTAATATACCCCCATATGTATACATCTCCTGAATTTCTGCTCAAAAATGCCCCTATCAGTTTTCATTATCATTGCCAAGCAGTCTTTCAAAGGCATCTGACCTTGCTATAGCCCTTGATTTCTCCTCGTATATGAGTCTCTGTCCCATGCATGGAGAAAAGCCCCTTGCTGCAGGTAGATAGCATATAAACAGTGATGCAGAGTAGAAGGGTGTAAGCTAGAGGTGATCACCCCTCCTCCCCCTGGTGACATTTGGCAATGTCTGGAGACATTTTTGGTGTCACAACGGGGGTGCTGAGGCGCTACTGGTATCTAGTGGGTAGAAGCCAGGGATGTTGCTAAACATCTTACAATGTACAGGGCAGTGCCCACAGCAAAAGATTACCCGGCCTAAAACGTCGATGATACTTCTCTTGAGGATCCCTGGCTTAAAGTCACAGCCAGCCCATTAGCAGCTGCATGATGAAAAGGAAGGATATAAGATTTGCAAACTCAGGGAACTTGGCTTTGAGTGTTAAGGGGCCTGTATATCAGCCATATGATCTTGGAGATCTTGGACAAGTCACTTATCCTTTCTAAGCCTCCATTTTCTCAAATATAAATGAGAATAATTTTATCTTCCTTGAGAAGCTGTTGGGAACCTTAAGCAGAATGAGGTATGTGACAGGGTGCCAGGTACATGTGAGAGACGCTAATTGTCATTAGGAAGCATTTGGGAAAGATCTCTTATTTATCTGAGTAAGTTTGAGGGATCTCAGCCTGTGCTCTCTTAGTTTCTGAACTGACTGTGTGTAGGATCTTTGGATGTGAAAAATGCAGGTGTTTGTGGTTTGGAGCCTAAAAGACCAGCTGAATGCTAATCTCCCAGCGTCCTTGTTTGCTCCTCTGGAAACTTTGCAAGCGGACAGCTAATCAATGGGGGGAAATGATGACTCCTGCATTGTGCACATACTAACTGGCAGCCCTGTAGCCGAGACCCGGGACTTGGGAGCATGATTTTACTCTTGAAGGAAGGCTGGGCAGGGAACTATGGTGGAATTCCTAATTCTGGATCTGGTCGCTTAAGGAGCAAGATCTCATCTATGTGAGGCATCAAACAAGGCAGCAAAGGAAAAAAGGATAAGTGGGAGGTACAGTGCCAAAATTAGGGACTAGAAAAACAGGAAAAAGGAAAAGGAAAAAGAAAAGAAGGCAGGAATAGGTCCTGAGGAATTTGGCAGCCTGAGAGCCAATGCCCAGAAAGGTCTGGGCATGGGCAAAGGCTTTTTCTAATCAGCCCTAACACATTACCCCAAGTCTAACCTGACCTTCCGTTCTACCCACACTTCCTGACCCAGACTGCAATCTCTGCTCTGTCCCTACCCGGCTCTGTCCTCTGTCCTCTCTTAGTCCTTCTTGCCTGGACCCCTCAAGCCTTCCTTTCATCTCATTGGTCTGATTAGAATCCTGTCCTCTACCCTTAGCTCAGTTCACCATGTTGACTTTGGAAGGGAAAGAAAAGAGAAAAGGAGAGGGCAGAGGAGAGGACTGGTCTCTTTGAACCCAGGGAATCAGATTCCCCGGGCTGCTTCCAGTTTATTTTGCCCTGAGGACCAGAAGAATAGCCCTTTCTCTAATATTCCAGGCATGGAGAACCAGTCTACATGCAAATACCCATGTCCTGTCTTGAGTCATAAATAGAGGTTCACAAGCATCTTTCACAGTTTGTGGAATTCACAGCTTGGAGGTAATACATATTCTGTCCAGAATTCAGGCCCTGAGCCAGGTCTGGCAACTTCTCAGCATGAGTAGCCCAGTTCCATTGGCCGTCTTGTCTTTCTGGAACTCTTGGGCGAGGGCTGCCCTCATCTCAGTAAGAAGTTTCTGTGAGGGTGGAGCAGAGAAGAAGATAAAGTCAAGGATGTCAGGAGAGCTTGTAAGGTGATTCAGACCCCAGTTCCAGGAAGGAGGAGCCCAGGGAAATTCCTTTATCAGCGTTCGTTGCTCAGCAGTGGCAGCAGCGGGGTAGAGGGGACAGGGACCATGTGTCTCCCCATGTGGGGACCAGTCCCTGGGGGAGCTCGGGCTGCCTCCAGCCTGGTCAGGTGGGGTGGGGACTGCGGGGGCTGGCGTGGCAGCTGTGGGCTGCACCGAGGCCTGTCAGGGAGGAATGATTAATGAACAGCCGCACCAGCTGAGGCTAACCTTTGGAGAACTGAGCAGGGCATCTGCAGAACTGTCAGCGCTCTGACAAGGACAGAGCTGAACAACCAATTATGCCGCCATCACTAAGGTGGGCTGTCACTTTAATCCCAGCCATTCACTTAGGCAAGGACAGGGAAATTTCTCCTCTGCAGAGGCATGTGGTTTGGCCACCTTAACCATTTCAGGACAGGGCAGGGACCCTCATTGAAAGCTGCTTGAGCTAAGTGTCCCTACAAGGCTCCCCACTTCCGGGCTTTCCCTGTTTCCCAGTTCCTCTTTTATATCGGACACTGAGAGCAGAGAGCCAAAGCCACACAGACCCCTCTCATTTCATTCTGCTGCTTCCCACAGCTTGCAGGATGAAGTCTGAATTCCTTAACCTGGCATTCAACGCTTTTCATCCCATTTATTCGCTCAATTATTTATCTGATGAACAATTGCCTATTGAGCATTTGGTATGTAGCAAGCATTCTGCTCACTACAGAGCAGAGTAATTAAATATAAGAGAGTTCTTACCCGTCAGAAGTGTGTGATCTCAGAGTAGAAACAGATAAGTAAGTCCCTGAGTGGAGTATAAGATCTCTTGGAGAGGTAGTAATAGAAAGCTGTGGGAAGCCAGAGGAAAAACACCAAAACCAGATTAGTGGGGCAGGGGAGAGCCAAGGAGTAGGGATAATCTTGGCGTCTCAAGTGCTGAGCACCCACTAGTTCAGAAAGGGAGGAGGGAGGAGGGGAAAACAAGTACAAAGGCACAGAGGTGAAAAAAATTCATGAATTCCAGCAACGGCAAGTGAGTCCATGTGTCCAGAATCCCAAGTGCAGAAGTTCCTCACCTCATGAGGTTACATCCAATCACCCCATGGTGAGTTGAAGTTATTGTGAGTAAAAAGTGAATTGAATGCACCTAACCTACTTTGGTATTCAAAACCTTTCGCCAGCTAACCCCCATCTTTCCAGATTTATTGGCCACCCATGTACAGATGGACCCCAACTTACGATGTTTCAACTTACAACTTTTTTACTTTATGATAGTATAAAAGTGATATGCATTTAGCAGAAATCGTACTTTGATTACGGTCACAGCTGAGCCCAGTCTACCTTAAATGTGCTCAGGACACTTGCATCAACCCACAGTTGGGCAAAATCACCTGACAACACAGTCCACTGTAGAGTATTGGTTGTTTACCCTTTTGAAGACTTGGCTGGCTGGTAGTGTCAGCTCGCTACTACTGCCTAGCTTTGCAAGAAAGAGTATGGGAAAACATCAAAATTAAAAATTCAAAGTACTGTTTCTACTAAATGCATATCATCTTTATACCAGCAAAAAGTCAAAAAATCAGCCAGGCTTGGTGGTTCAGCCTGTAATCCTGCGCCTTGGGAGGCTGAGGTGAGTGGATTGCCTGAGCCCGCGGGTTCAAGACCTGCCTGGGCAACTTCGCGAGACCTCATCTCTACAATAAATCAAAAAAGTAGCCGGGCGTGGTAGCACGTGCCTGTAGTTCCAGCTACTTGGAAGTTTGAGGCAGAAGGATCGCCGGAGCCCAGCAGGTTGAGGCTGCAGTGACTGGGAGCGGCCACTGCACTCCAGTCTGGGCGACAGAGTGAGATTCCAACTAAAAAAAAAAAAAATCAAAAAATCTTAAGTTGAAACATTGTAAGTTGGGGTCCCTCTGTACATGAGTGGTGGCCAATAAGTCTGGGAAAGTGGGGATCAGGTGGTGAAGGGCTTTGAATGCCAGACAAAGTGATTTGGATTGTATCCTACTTCTTAGAAGGGAATAGATTTGAGAACTGCCTCCCTCCCTACCTTTTTGACATCTTCTGTGACTCTTAAACTTGCCACATATTCTAGATGCCAGCCATGCTGGATATTTTGTTATTCCCCAATTTTGACATATTTTCACACCTCCATGATTTTGCTCTTGCTGTTCTCTCAATCTGGGCTGTCCCTCCCCCATTCTTTGCTATAAAGCTAGGAAGTTTGTCTGCTAATAACAGAGGGCTGAACTAAGGGCAGCTTATGTAAGATAGAGGCTTCCTTTTCTTTCATGTAACATGAAATTTAGCAATAAGTAGTTCAGGGACAGCAGTGGCACAACAGTGTCATCAGGGGCCAGTTTTCTTCCATCCTTCTATTCTACCACTCTTAGTGTGACTTCTATCCTCAAAGTCAACTCATGGCCACAAGATGGCTGCCAGAGCTGCAGCCATTTTGTTCTCATTACAGGAAGAAAGAAAGAGGAAAAGGAGGAAAAGAATGTACTTTTCAATGAAGTCAGCCACTTTGAAGAGCTTTTCTAGAAGCCTTATCTACAACTTTTGTGTTTATTTTATTGGTCACCCCATTTGCAAATGAACATGGAAAATGTGCTTGATTTTGTTTTTGTTTTGTGATGCTTATTCTATCCCAACAAAATCAGGGTTCTGTGAATAAGGAAGAAGCAGAGAATGAGAAGGCAACTAACAATCTCGGCCACAATTGCTAAGCAAAAGGCACCTGAACAAGTCCCACAGAAGGGACAGACATGAAGAAAATGAAAGGCTCAAGAACGGAGAATTCATGGTGTTAGGGTATGAATGGACCAGGTGAGGGTGGAGAGGTGCAGGGAGGCATGCAGCACCACCGGGGCTGGCAAGCCGGAGGTGTGTGCCAGCAACCCAGAGATCCGAGTAAATTGCAAAGAATTGCGACACACAAATAGGTTAAGAAAGAAAAGTTTATTTAGAAATAAATTAGAGAGAGAAAGAAAAGGAAAAGAGAAGATTCACCTCCCCAAGGTGGGGGAGGGGGACCAAAGCCAGGAAGCATGGCGACAACCATGGCTCAAGGAGCACATGGCCACACCAGACTCTAGCAAGGCAATAGCCCCTGGTTGCTTGTGGTTGAGTCCTTTTAACCATTCCCCTAGACGGGGTGGGTCAGGGGAGATCATTAAGGTGATTGGGTGGTGTCTGCTTCCACATCATCACAAAGGGGCAGACAAGCACAGGTACTGATGATGTCAGGTGATGGACAGCAGGCAGATGAGTGGGTTATTCACATGATTGCTACCATGGTGGTGCTTATCTGTGTCATGTAGTTCCCAGAGGGCTGATTAGGTCAACCCTAGCAGGGAGTTTCCTGTAAGAGACTTGTTGGACATTTGCAATTCACAAATTCCTTGACCAAAGGTGGGGTGGTCGTTTGGGTTGTCCTGATCTTGTATCTGAAGGAGATTTGCCTAAGGAGGGTGGAATAGGCTGCTGTTTGTCCTGCAGTAGAATGTCTGAATGCTTTCTAATCATTATACTGAGGCAAAAAGACTAAGAATAAGCTAAGTTTCTTCTAGATTTCTATAGGTACCTTTCACATGGTATAAAAGATCTAGAGGAAAACAATGCAGTCAGGACAATGAAGATAAATCTAAATAATTGTTAAAAGTCCAGGTATTCTCAAAATTTTAATGTTAATCTTGAAAAAAATTTTACATGATATAAAACAAGAATAGCATAATATAATAATCTGTTTCTGTATCTAAAATTCTAGTTTATTTCTTGTTTGATGGTTTTTTAGAGGAAGGGTCTCACACTGTTGCCCACACTGGAGTGCAATGGTACTTAAATATTCACTATAATCTTGAAATCCTGGGTTCAAGGGATCCTTCTGCCTCAGCCTCCTAGGTAGCTGGGACTACAGGTGCACACCACCATGCCTGACTGACTTAAAAATTTTTTCTTTTTTTTAGAAATGGGGATCTCTCTATGTGGCTCAGTATAGTCTTGAACTTCTGGCTTCAAGTGATCCTCCTGACTTAAACACCCAATGTGCTAGAATTACAGGCATAAGCCACTATGCCTGGCCCAATTTTTTTTTTTTAAACAAACTAAAGAATGAAGTTGGAAAAAGAAAGTAAACGAATGCTTAATTACTCATCTTAAATAAAAAGATCTCAAAAGATTCCAATCCACATTCTCACAATAGGAGAATATAAGAACTATTTTTAAAAAATGTCAAGGTTACTAATAGTGAGATTAGAGCTAACATTTATCTTCTAATAAATTAAAGAAGATAAATTCAAAAGAAAATAAATCCACTTACCAATGGACAGTTAAAAAACACAATTAATAACAAGATAAAAGGTGGGAAAAAACAAAATAATTAGTTATAACAATGTATATAAATGTATTAAATTCTTCTATTAAAATATAAATACTCTCAGACTTATTAAAAATAAAATCCAACTATATTCTATTTATAAGACAATCAACAAAAACAAAGTAAAGCAAAATTAGTCAAAAAGAAAAAAGCAAAGGAATGGACAAAAATGCATCAGACAAATAAATGTAAACAGAAAAATACATTAAGGATCACAATATTAACCAGGCAAAATATAAACTGGGACAATAGAGAAATAAACAAGAAAAACGGAGTCTTATTTAATGGACAAGGAGTCCCAATTTTAGCCTGAGTAAGACTCAGAAATCTCTGAGTATTTCTGTTGGGATACCAGAAATTTATGTGAACAGAGGTTGAAGGGTCTCTTAGGAGAGAACTCAAGCTGTGTCCACTGCAGGGGCTTAGATATGACTGGCCATGTCTTGTGAAATGATAGGCCTCCTCTTGCTAAAAGCCTTTTTGCTTGCGAACTTAGGAGGCTCATAATTAGGGATAAAGAAACTAAGTACAATGAAAATGACCTGGAAAGAAAATTGTAGTCACCAGAGGAAAATGCCATTCTTAGGACAGTGTGGTATCTATTATTGGAATTTGCCTTTTGGCCCATTTTTCTAAATCTAAGTCTCATGGAGAACATGGAAACTGTAATTTAAAACTTAAAAAATTACTTTTCTAAAAATGTGGCAAAAAAGTAAGGAATCAGCAGTATATCCTTAGGATTCCTATAACAGAGTATGATGCAAAAGATGGAGAGAGCTATCTATTCACCTTCTACTTTAGTGCAATTGGTATCATGTATTTTGATTGGTATTTTAGAAATATTACTCTGATAGCAGTGTGGCATGTGTAGGTCTTAATTAGAGGGAATTGGCATTTGGAAGCTGTCACAGTGATTTAGAAGAGAAGTGCAATTTGGCACCAAAAGGGCTCTAGCATATTATCATTGGTGCATAGTAAGAAACACAGGTGCTTAACAAATGAACCTATGATTGTATCCCATGGATGCCTGAAAGAGGAACAGAGGACTTTCCTCTTATGGCCATGACGGAGTAACTAAGATCAGACTTCCTTTCCACTGTAAACCAGACAACTAGACAGAAAACTAAAAATACCTGTTTTTAAACACTGGACAACTGGCAGTGCAGGACGGTGAGAGAAGGGAAACAAAGTGAGCCCTGCAGTTACTGCCGATTTCTGCTTATAGGTGTTTTCTGGATCATGGTTCAATGTAAGGGAACCCAAATTTTCCTGATTTGAGCAGATAGACATCAAAGAGAAGGATGCTGAAATAGTTATCATTTGCAGAAGATAATTTACAGAAAAAGGGCTCCAGGTATCCACATGACAGTTCCTTTAAGTCTGTTGCTGAATCCTAAGGTACCCAAGGCTAGGCAAAGAATGACCAGAGGATTCTAAGTTGAACAATTCCCACTTAAGGTGAAAATAAGGTAGAGTTCTGACCTTTCAGAATGGAAAAGCCTTGTAAATATCCCGAGTATTCCAGAAGAAACCCCCAAAAGCTTTGCCTTAGTAATAGGCTTAGTAAACTAGCCCTAGAGTAAAGTCTATTTTAAATCTGTCATAATAATGCTTCAACCTTGAAAGGATCAAGCTGATTTATAAACAACTACCTGCCTGCTAGAACAAAGTTTAACTTTCCTTAAAGGATGGCAACAAAATACAGAATTTAACAGCATAACACTGACAATGTCTGGTATGCAATAAAAAATTAGTAGACAATCTAAGGAATAAGATAGTGACCCATAACCAGGAAAAAAATCAATCATTAACAACATTGGAAATGACAGAAATGATGGAATTAGCAGAAGAAAATTTTAAAACAGTTATTATGAATATTATAAAGAATTTAAAGAAAAACCTGAATATAATGATGATATAAATGGAAAGTTTTTTTTAAAGGACCAAATGGAAATTGTAAAGACTAAAAATATAATATCAGAAATGAAATATTTGCTGAATGGGATGAACTGCATATTAAATACTACAGAAGAAAACACCAGTGAACTTTAAGGCATAAGTAATAGAAATGACCTAAATTGACTAAGAGAGGAAAAGAAAAAGACTGAAAAAAAATTAAACAGAAACTTAATGATCTGTGGGCAATATGAAATTTAACATTCATGTAATGAGAGTATCAGAAAGGAGTAGGAAGTAGACAGGAAAACATTTGAAAAAGTAATTGTCATAAAATGTTCCAAATTTGATGAACCCACAGACCAAAGAAACTCAATAAGCCTTAAATAGGATAAACACAGAGAAAACCACACCAAGACACATCATGATCAAATGCTAACAGCCAGTAATAAAGATATCTTACAAGCAGACAGAATATAAAAACACCTACATATAAGTGAACCCATATAAGAATATTCACAAACTTTTATATAGAAACTAGTCAGAAGACAGTAGGGTAACAACTTTAAGTAATCAACCCTATCAACTTAAATTCTATATCCATTAAAAAAAAGTCTTCTAAAACAAAGGCAAAATAAAGACTTTTTTTTTTTAATAAACAAAAGCTAAAAGAATTTGTTGCTAGCACAAATATTAAAGTTTTTTAGGCTAAAAGAATACGAGGCCAGATGGGAACATAGATATACACAAAAGAATGAAGAATGCTAAAAAAGAGTGAGTAAACATAAAATACTTTTTCTATTACTTTTAAATTTAGTTAAAAGACAATTGTCTCTTTATAGGATAAATAATACAACATATTGTTGTAGTTTTAACGAATATAGAGCATAATGTATGGCAGTAACAGCACAAAGAATGGGAGGAATTTCTGCCCTTTAATTGGAATATTTAAACTATGTACACTTTTATGTAATTTATTTTAGATTAGCAAAGAAAGTTTATTTGAAAAGTAGATAAGAGAAAAAGGTAGATCCACCTGTCCAAGACTGGAGAGGAGGCCAGACGGCTTAAGGAACCTTTGGCCTATATAATTATTTCTATGGTTGGATGTAAATCTACCATATGTTCCTTTTATTGTCTTTCTCTGGGTCATTACCAGGGAGAGTGAGAGTCAGGTAAAAACCCAAACCTCACCTGGTTGCAACTTACTTTTGTAGTTAATTCTCACTTGTACTCTACATTCCTATAATAAAATAAAATGTAAAAAGTTTATAATCTTCAAATATTTTATTAACCAAATAAGATTAAAATCTTATAAATTTATCTAAAAAAATGCATCAAAGTGATTTTAAATTTAGATAAACATTAAACTTTTAAAAAAGCAAGATTTAACTATATGGTGCCTATAGGAAATTAACTTTAAATATAAGCAAAATACATTAAAACTGAAATAATGCCGAAAGATATAACATGAAAACACTAATTAAAAGAAAGATAGAGTGGCTATATTAATATCAGACAAAGTAGATTTCAGAGAAAGAAATGTTATTAGGGATGTTCACAAAGATGAAAGGGTTATATCGTCAAGAAAATATAACAATCCTAAATACACCTAATAACAGAGCTTCAAAATATGAAGCAAATATTAGAAAAATTAAAAAATATCTTGGAATAAATGCAAATGAACGTAGCATGTCAAAATTTGTGGGATGCAGGTAAAGCAGTACTAAAAGAGTTATTTATAGCTTTGAAAGCTTATATTAGAAAGGAAGAGAGGTCTCATCTCAATTATCTAATTTTAACCTAAGAATCTAGAAAAAGAAATTAAACCTAAGATAAGCAGAAGTAGCAAAACTAAAGAGTGGAACTCAATAAATAAAAAATAAACAGCAGAGGAAAAAAATCAATAAAACCAAAATCTGTTTCATTGAAAATAACAATATTGATAAAACCTGAAGCAGATTAATCAAGAATAAAAAAGCAAAGATAAAAATCACCTATACCATGAAAGAAAAAGGACATTGCTACAGATCCTACAGACATTAAAGTATAAAAAGGAATTCTAACAACATTATACCAATAAATTCAATTTCGATGAAATGGACAAATCTTTTTGAAAGCCATAAATTAAAATGGACTGAATAAGATGTAGAAATTCTAAATTGTTCTATATGTTTATATAAGAAATAGAATTTATTTATTAATTTATTTTTTAGTTGGGCTCTCAAGGCTGGAGTGCAATGGCATGATCACAGCTCATTGCAGCCTCAACCTCCTGGGCTCTGGAAATCCTTCCTCCTCAGCCTCCTGAGTAGCTGGGACTACAGGCATGTGCCACCACACCTGGCTAGTTTTTAAATTTTTTTTTTTTTGGTAGAGATGAGATCTTGCTATGTTGCCTAGGCTAGTCTCAAACTCCTAGACTCAAGCAATCCTCCCACCTTGGAGAAATATAATTTTTTAATTTAAAATTTCCCACTAAGAAAACTCAAGAACTAGATGGCTTCAACAATAAATTCTGCCAAACTCAATCCTACACACATTCAAAAAATAAAGGTGGAGGGAGCACTTCCTAGCTCATTTTCTTTAGGAAGCCTAACTCCTAACTCATTCATTAGGAGACCAACATTATCTTGATAACAAAAATAGACACAGACATTATGAGAAAAGTAAACCATAAACCAATATCATTCATGAACCTAGAAGAAGGGCAGTGCCACCAGGTAGGCATGTCAGTCCCCAACAAAAGTCTAATGAGAAATTATGGCACTAGAAAGCTGGAGCTCATACGTGGATGTCTAGTGTAACAAGAGATGCATCCTCTGAGAGTAAACTTGTCAATAAGCTAAAGTGAACTCCTGACACCTAGGTACTCCTAAATCTAACAGAGATTTTGAGGAAGTCTATAGCTCCTGCATGAATGGGTGAGAACAAGGGCTAGTGAAATTGTGGTTCCACATGCTAGTAAGAGCTGGAAAACTTGGGTTGCATTGACAGAATACCCATTTTATAATAAAAGGATGATTTCAAGGACTCTTAGGCACAAAATAACTTTGCATCCAAATATATACAGCAAAAGCTATTTGAAATGTAAGAATAAATAATCAGAAATACAACTGTAGTGAGATATTTCAATATTATTCCTTCTACCTATTTTTATTCATAACTTGGTGAATCTTTTCTGTCTATACATTCAGCTTTGATTTCAGCTCAGACAGCTTTGCTTTTTATTCTTTTTTTTTTCCTCTAAAGTCTTTGATTACTGCTTCTGTTACAGATATCCTATATTCATCTTTGGAAATAAATACCATTTCTTTTCCAACTGGATTTTTTGTTGTTTTTCTTTTTCCATCCTCCATATATGCCTTTTTTCCCCATTGCCTTATTCTTGCTTTTTGATTTTACCGAGGTGTTTTCAAAATTCTACCTATAAATCCCCCACATTAGTGATTCTTTTTAAACATTATTATTATTGTTATTATTATATTATCAGTTCTGTTTAATAAGTTTTTGTAATCTATCCTTCCACTCAAGCTAGAAACATGAACATAATCTCTGATTTTATCTTACATATTCCCCCTAGCATATTTAATGCATCAAGTCCTGTAGCTTCAGTCTTTAAAAGATGCCTTGGAACCTTCTTATCTCTATTCTCAAACTATTCCTCTTGTTTAGACTCTTATTATTTCTCTTTGGGATTATTACAAAAGCTTTCTAAATGATCTTGTGGACCCCAGCATTTTAGGGCAATAGCGTGATTCCTTAGCTAACCTAAAGAATGCTGTAATTTCAACCTTATCTTCCCCTCCAGACACATCTCTTTCAAGCAATTAGTGTTCCTGAAATGGTCAAGCTTCCTCCCATTTTGTGATTTTACATGTGTTGTGGAGACATTACTTGTTACATCCCTTTGGCAAGCTCTTACTCATCCCTCAGGATTCAGCTCAAATACCACATACACTGGGAATCCTTCTGTGACACTTGTCACGCTTCCCTGTTCTGTGCTGGGTGGGATCCCCTGGCATCTCAAATTTTCCTCTATCATGGCACCCATCACACTACTGCAGCCCTCTCTTTATTTATCCATCTTTCCCACCCCCAGATTGTGAACAGAAATTGTCTTACTCATCTTAATTTTCCTAGCACCTAGCACGAAGCCTAGTATAAGGTATTTTTATTGAATGGAACCCCTAGAGCAATGACCCTAATTCCAGTCCTAGATAAACAGCAGCCATACCCACCCTTTGCTTAATGCTGCTTGAGTCTAACTCCTAGACTCCATGAGGCAAGCAACAGAAAAGTCAGCTACCAAAAGTCAGCATCTCCAGCTCCTGGCACAGGCCTTGGCACACCATGGGCACTCAACAAATAGGTCTTGGGCTAGACTTGGCTGCAATGCATTCCTCTGTCCTAAGATGGACCTGTGCATTGAGAAGGGAGCTGAAAGTCAATGATGAAAGGCTATTAAACTGCATCCAAATCAATCTCCATGAGGATTGTATGGATTTTATTATATATGGGGAAGTGAGAGGACTGCTGAATAGAAGAAACCCAACACTGCTGATTGGGTGGGTTATAATGACAAAAGACCTGGTGATTTAACAGGAAGGATCTTCTGTGGGGAATTTCTGAAGTTGGCCAAATTCAGTGTGACAAGCAACAACATAGCAATCTCCTGCCCATTCGTGGCGGCATTCAGCAAATGGAAATCAGACTTCTAGTGAAATCATGTTTGTGGGACAAATAACAGAGGATTGGGCTGCCTCCAACCCCCTCACCTAAGATCCCAGATGCAGTGAGAAGTCCGAAAGGCAGCATGGTTGCTGCATAGTGCCTGCAAGTGGAGCTCACAGTCAAGAGGATATTTTGGATAGTTCCAGAGAGGAAGACTCAGTGCAGATGCCAATAGGATGTTGATGCTACCCTGTGTCACACAGCCCATGAATCCAACTAGACCAGTGCATTGACCTCTGCTAGGCCACCCCGGAGGATCTTTTTAATAAGTAATTATAAGATTTAAGGAATGATTGTTTAGGAGAGGGAAAGATAAATTGTAGCCAATACATCTTTTAGTTAGCTCCCCTGGTTTGTCTTAAGTCCTCCTTGCTAACATCTTGCATTATGGAAGAAATCATTTACTTTTCCTTGCCTTTCAGTTCAATTTTAATGTGACATTTTTAAACTGAGTTCCTCGCTGTAGGCAACTGTTGTAGGGGTCAGGGATCCAGAGAAGGGTGAGACAGAGTTTCTGCCTCCATGGAGTTCTCAGCGTGTCAGGATGGTTGGAGGACAGAGGGAGAGTGCTGGGTTGGCCCAGAGTCTGAGCAAGCAGGACTTCTTGAAAGAGAAGGTAGAACCCAGGATAGGCAGAGAGCTCTCGTCAGGTGGTGTAGGAGCTGGACAGATCCCAAGGAGGCTGGAACCCTAAGGGAAGGTTACCAGAGCCAGTGGATGGGAGTGAGATATAGGGCAGCTCTGAGAGTAAGAAGCAGGCAGCCAGAAATGGGTTAAGTAAGACTGAGAAGTGAAGAGAAAGCAAAACCCTAAAAATAACCCACAACTGGCCATATCCGAAAACATTCAGAGAATCCAAGAAGCAGGAGGAAAAGGGCAGCTCCTGCTGCCTGTGGTCCCTGTAACCTCAGGTGATGTTTCCATCCCAGATATCAAGAGCCCCTAGCACAGCTTCTGTCCCTGTGGCATGGGGAGACCAACAGTAACCAACCAGGGTGAAAATGCTGTGTGAGCAAGAAGCTCAGGGTGCTATCCGACGTGGTGCAGCAAGCGGCAGTTCAGGCTTCGAGGAAGAGATGCCGTTTGACAGAAGCCTCCAGAAAGGGTCAGAGCCCCGGACTTGGCACATTCCCTAGAGAAACCACCCTCTCTAGCACTGGATACTTGAGTGACTGGCAGTTGTGCTTTCACTCCTTTCCTGAAATTCCGTCTTCACCAACTGTTCTGGGCTGGAACATTGAGATTCTGGGAGGCGGTGGACCGATTGGAATGCATGGGAGGCAGCCTGCCTGCCATCTCTTCTTTCCTTGGGCTGTGTTCCCAGGGAAGGCGAGAACCTTCTTCTTCGCGTCTCCTCAGTGGAACATTTGAATTCCTCTGGGAAACCCTACTAATTCAAAACCCACTGATTCAGAATTTGTGATCATTTGAATAGGGACTTGGATGAACTTTCTCCTTGAACTATATGTGAGGGAAGGATTTTTCTAATTGCATAAATAGAGTAAGACTTTCTGAGTAATGATGGATTTAAAAGCCCTTTTTCAAAGGCTTTAAGAGAAAATCTAAGTGAAAAGACAGAGTCCAACATAGAATTTCTCTTGCCTCCTTGAGCCAGATAATAATCTTTTCTAGGAACCCTAGGTGAGTCACAGGACATTGAGATTAACATCTCCTAAGAATTGTATTTCAGCCACCAGCCCCACCCTTCTCATCTATGTGACTGACCCGCCCATCCAGCCTGTCTCAGAGAGAAACCGGAAACAGACCCCATCACCATGACATCAACTCTGGTAAATGCTTGCCTGTCCGCCCACACCCAAAAGAAGTTTTAAAAAGTCCGTAATCTCAAGTTCTGGCCACCATGCTTTCTTTAAGCTTTGGCCTCCTCTCCATCTTGGAGAGTTGGCTCCACCCTTTCTCTCTCTAATCTACTTTCTAAATAAACTATCTTTCCCAATCTAATTTCTGTGCAATTCTTTGCATCTTACCTGGGGCCCAGGCCCATTGGCATAACACTAAGGTACAGAAGAGATATGGGGTCTTCCAGCTCAATCACAGGTAGGTTTGGTTTGGGTCTTTCAGCTCAATCACAGGTAGGTTTGGTTTCTAGCCTTTGCTTGTTTGATTACATACATCCTGTAATGGGGAATTCAACACTTCCCAAGATAACAAATTCCATCTTATGGCAAATTCAATTAGATCTTAGGACTTTTTTTTAAAACAAGATCTCTCTGTGTCGCCCCTAATTATTGGTCATATTTCTGGCCTCTGGAGCCACACAGAAAGACTTTGTGCCACAGGCTGCCCACTCAGACCTAAAGACTCTCCAGGTTTTCTCTCTTCTGGTTATGCACACAGGAATGGATCTTGAGGTCTTAAGCCCCAGGGAGAGATTGTGGATTTTCTGGGTAGGAAATTACAGCAGGCTTCCCTCCTGAGGCAGTGGGAGGGCACAGGCTCTGGAACAGAGTGCTATCACAACATGTGACTGCAGGGAAAGGAAACACACAGATGTGTTTACCTAGCACTTTTGCTCTCTCTCCGCCCTCTTTCTTTTCTGGATCTTCACTTTTTCCTTTCTTCATGCCCTTCTTTTTTTCCTTCTTTCTCTCTCTAATCGTGTTTTTTTTTTTCTGGTATTCTCTCTCTTTCTCTCTCTCATCTCTGCCTTTCAGTTTTTCGCGTTCTCTTTGTCTTCTATTCCATCTCTCCCTTTGTTTTTGGATTTCATTGCATTTCTCCTGTTCTTTCTGCCTCCCTCCCTGTTTCTATGCACTTTCTCCCTATGTATGATCTATTCAGAGAAGAAATCATCTACATAACCATGCTCTACTACAGCTAGTTGTGAGTTGATCTTCATTTATTTGTTATCTTGAGTGCTTTTTGTGGGTCAGTGACCCCTTGAACTAGCATTCTATTCCCTGTTTTAGTGATGGTCTCTGCATCCATTTTGGGATAGATGAGAACAGGTAATTTCTGCAGCAGGCAAACAGGATACATGGGTGAACATCCTGATTCACAAATACAAAATGTTTTGCTTCAGGAATTATTTAAAAAGCCAGTGCATTTACAATGTGATTCAATTTACAAAGATTAGCTTCACATGCTACCTCTCTGTAACATCCCTTTTACGTATGGACTCAGATAATATCTGAGTCCTTAAAAAAAAAGTTTGAAAGCCTGAGTCTTAATTCCTTTGGTGATTAAGGAAGCAAAATCTTTCTTTGAAGGCATATTTACGTGGTGAGAAAAGCACAGATTTTTAATCCTGGCTCCTCAAAACCTCTGGATCCAGGAAGCTGTTTAGTCTTTCTGAGCCTCTGTTTTCTCATCCATAAAATGGGGACAATAAAACGACCTGCCAGGTCTGTTGTAAGAAATAAATGAATTGGCATTTATAACTCATGACCTTTGAAGCTAGTAGGATTACTTGAGAGTTGAGAAACCAGTGGCTCTCGGGTCTTCCTTGACATTTTCCGACCATATTTAACAAAACCATTAAGCTTTGGATACTGGATTTAGGAAGACCATGATCTTTTGTAATAATATCCATCAGAAGAACCACCATCAATTCCTGGAATTCTTAAAAGAAAACTTGTTTGGAACTGACAAGTGAGGAAACAGCTTTAACATTTTGTTATTGTTAAAGTTTTGGTTAACAGGTATATTTGAACGATCTCTTCAGCAATAAGTATATTTGAAAGATCTCTTAGAGGCAATAGTTTGGCATGAATTAAAGTTTGGCAACAGTAAGGCTCTATATCAAAAGGAAATCATATCCCATGATACATCAGGGGAGACAAATTTCAACAATCAGTAAGAAATACTTGAATTAATTCATGCCAAAAATAGAAAAAGTGAAGAAGTGATTAAGCAGAGAAAAATCTGCAAGACTGCAGGGAGCCCATTGTGGAGAATAGGGCTTTGGTTTAGATGGTGTGGTAGCTGTAAGGTGCTTTATCAGATTCTTCCCTCGTGGATGGAGCAGGATGTCAGACACTGTTCTCCTCTCTGTGGAACTCCATTTGTGAACTGAGAGAGGAAGAGGCCAGGAACTGGGTGGCAAGAGACAGCCAGAAGGTTTTAGAGGACCCTCCTAAAAGGAGTTCTCAGTCAGCAGTAAAGGAGATTGTAAGAGCTTTTGACCCCAAAGTGACTTTGAATCCAGAGTCCATGGAGTGTGTAAAGTACTCAGATCAATAGAAAGCATTTGACTCAGTTCTGGGAATAAATCCAGGCCAGATTGGTTTAAATAGTCATAGATACTAGTTAATGATTAGTAATAAAAGAACAGAATGGAAGCTAACAACTAATTTCATTCAATCCTACCCTGTATGTGCTAGCTTTTTTTTTTTGGAGGTTTGGTGCTGAAACCTGGGTTCGAGCATTTTAAGAGACATATTTCAAATTGCTATTTCCACTCCCTCAATTTATATTCCCTTCTCAATCCCTGCCAACTAAACCTCAGTCCCATCTCTCCAAGACTGCTATTGAAGGTCACTAGTGACTGCCATGTTGCTAAATCCAGTGACCAGTTCCTGAGTTATCTTATTTGACCTGTTAGCAATATTCAGAGCAGTTTACCACCACCTTATTTTTTGCATATTTTAAGCCTTTATTTTTAAAAAAGTCAAAACTATAGAAAATTTGTAAGAATACTACAATGAACACCAGTATATCCTTCATCTAGCTCCTCCTGTCGTGTAACATTCTGCCATCATTCTCTCCATAAACATAGGCCTATTACTATTGTTGCTGAATCATTTAAGGATAAGTTGCAGATACCATGGTCCTTCACCCCTAAATGCCCATGCATGGTCTCCTAAGTACAAAGAAATGTATCATTAATCCAACACCGTTATCTAAAAGATAGCCTGTATTCTAAATGTCTCCCATGTCTCAATAATTGACCTTTACAACAACAACAACAATGAAATTTCCAATCTAGGATCCAATTCATGATCATGCATTGCACTTACTTGTCATGTTAATTTGATCTCCTTTCACCTCGAACTGTCACCATCTCAGCCTTTTTTTGTCTTCTACAACATTAACACTTTTGAAGAGGACAGCAGCTGTTTTGCAGAATGTCTGATCTTTTCTCATGATTAGGTCCCGATTATCCATTTTGGGTAGGAATTGTATATAAGTCATGTTGTGTTCTTCTCAGTGCATCATCTTTGATGACGTTCACTTTGATTAAGGTGGGATAGGTCAGGCTTCCCACTGCTAGGGGATTTTTCCTCTTGGTATTTAGTAAGTAATGTGTGGGAGATACTCTGATCTGGATCACCAATGAATTTTTACCCAAAGATTTTTAGGTTTATTAGTAATTTTTACCTGATCAATTATTGCAAAATGTTGAGTTTCTTACTCTCTCATTCCTTCTATACTTTTCAGTTGGTATTCTACCACAAGAAATACTTTTCCCTTCTCCCCCACTTTATTTGTTTAGTTGTTTGTTTTGTATCAGAATGATCTCATGGGTTATTGCTTAACTCAGTGAGTTCCAATCCATCACTGTTGCTATTCTTTTTCACTTTAAATTATCACAAATTTGGCGAGCTGTTTTAGGTTGGCTTCTGTGTCACTTTTGCTTCACTAAGATACTGAATACACACACAGACAATAACCAGACCATATATAAAGCTAGAACTCTAACACAAAATCTCAGGCAACTAACCCAAGAAGCCAACAACCCATTAGCTACAGTAAACAGCTCAGGAAGCCTGTCTGCTACCTATACGTCAGATTTCTAGGAAGTCAGACAACTGTCTCTAGCAACCAATACAAGAACCCAAACAATCACCCCTCTAACTAATCAGCCCCAAATGGCTAGGGCTTGATAAATAACTGACAACTTCCCTAATTGTTATCTGATTCCAATTTAGGACCAACCTGAGAAAGCCTATTTATGTTCCTCTAAGCCATCACTTAGGACATCTCACTTCTAGTTGGCCTCCCTCCAGCTCCACATGTCAATGGCCTCTAATCAGAGCATACCTGAAGCCTTCCCCTTCTTCCACCATACATGAGGCTTTTCCATTCCCCTGCCTGTGTTTATCTCTGCCCAAAGACAAGTGACAAAGACTGACTCCCTAAGCTCAAAAGAAATAGCCTTTGGTTGTTCTCATTTAGGTGGTCCTTGTTGATTTCCACGGCACCCCATCATTTTGCTTCTTGAACACTTTCTTACTTTTTGTTACCAGAAGTTCCAGGTTCATCTTATATTCTCCCTGCCCCAAAAGGAATCAATCTTTTCTCTAGGGAGTCCAAATTCCAAATAGTGGGACTGGTATTTAGAAACCAAGATATGGGCATTAGTTATGCTCATTGTTGCTGGGGTAACTATTTCTTTTAAGAAGAGGTTCTTCTTTAGAGGACTGCGACATGACACTCCCCAGTTATTCCACCTACTACATTCAACATGCCTTCACACTCTCCTCTGCTCTTACCCTTCTCTAATCAGTCTCCAAATGTTTAAACACCCCAAGTTTCAGTCCTGAGCCTTCTTCTCTATGATAAGAAAATTAATTAGTTATTTAAACATATGTCTTTACTGAACACCTGTGGCACAGTGGCAAGAACTCAGACTAGGTGATTAGAGTCTTGGGTTCAAGACCAGGTATCTTACTGACCAAATGTATGGTAGAAAGAGGACAGCAGTTGCTTTATAGAATGTCTGATCTTTTCTCATGATTAGGTCCCAATTGTCCATTTGGGGCAATGTCTCTTGAGTAAAACCCTTATTTCATGTGTAAAAAGTCATAATAAATGAAATAATGTATGTAAAAGTGCTTTGTAAACATTTAAGTGCTGCAAACAATAGTCATGACATTTAAGTGTGCTAAAATGTACCCATTTCATACATGTATCACTAGGATCAAATGAGTTAACACATGTTAAGAGTCTAGGACAGTGCCTGGCACGTCATAGTAAGTGCCATATAGATGATGATGATGATTAATATTATTACCACTGGTTACTTAGCTCATGTCCACTCTTTCCTCTAAGTAGCAGAAAGTCTAACCGCCCCAATCCAAGGTAAGCCCTGTCACTTTCAGATATAAATATAGTGGTTTTAAGATTCTTTCCCTTTTTCTCTTTGCCTGTTGATTTTGATTGGGGAGATGGTGATGTGATTCACTGGCCCCCATTGTGAGGACATTTCTCTCGTTGTACCTCTTGCTCCCTCATATTAGCTTTTAATCCAATACACACTCAACTCCACCCTACACCTGATGATGACTTCAAGGTACTACGGTTATCCAGATTCCTCCTCCCCTAGCTCCAGCGTCCTTTGGATCTGACAACCCTCTCCTCTGGGGCCACAGAAGCTTTTGTTTGATTTTCCCTCACCATGCTGGGAAGCACAGAGCTCTGTGATGAAGGCTGGGAGCCCATCTGCCCAGGTGTTTTAGTCAGTCATTGGTGCTCCACTTTGGTCGTGATGGATCCTGAGCTCCTGAAGAACTTTGTTGTCTCCCCAGCCTTGACCTTGAAAAGTCAGGTTGTCATCACCCTCCTTTCCAAGCCTCCACCCCTATCATTCCAGCTGCAACCCCACCCTCATCAAGGCTTCAAAGTAAATAGAAAGATGCAGCCCCTTTTTAGGGGCCAGCATCTAAGCTCCAGACACATCCCCTCCTACTCTCCGTATTCTCATCTGAGTCATCTATTTGGGGGAAGGAAAACATATCATCTTGTATTCTTCCCTACTATATGGTTTAAATTTATGTTTTCTGATGATCAAAACTAAACTTCTAGAATAAAAACAAAGTAAAAAATATACCTATAATCATTTTTCTTTCTTCAAAGCTCAACTTTCAGATTGAAAACTTTAGCATTCAACACTTTCACTGTAGTTTTACAAATACCTACTTAGAAGCTCACAAATTGAGAAAGGGACTCTTTGTTCCAAGCTATACCCTCTCAGGGCAGCTGAATTAATGGAGGAGATGGTAATGGAGGAGATGGTAAGAAAACAAGTGAAATGTCACCTCCATTTCAAAATATTTCACTATATCATATTTTCTGGGACAGATTTTTTTGGGGGGACAACAGCTTCGACTTTTCAGGCTGCTCAATTGGGTCCAATCTGTATTATCTTGTATCAGTTGGTATCAACCTAATCGACCCTACATCAGTCTTGATTTCTTCTGAGTGACTTCCTTGATTCTGGTGCACACCTGGGTTTGGGGGAAGAGAATGTCCTTAGCACCACACTTGAAACAGGCCTACCTTTTATATTTGATGTGAGAGGGAAGCCCCAAGTACCTATTTGTTGAGCAGAGACCTAAAGTAGACATAGACCAAAGAATGAACTTGGCCAACTAGGAAAGTCTTCTCAGAGATAAGTTTAAAGTCAGGTCTTGGAAGATGTAACAGACCTGTGCATGTGAAGGAGCTGAAAAGAAGGAGATATAGGATTGTTGCATGCATGGAGTTGAATATTCTGGGTCAGCAAGCATTTGGTTTTGCTGGAGAGAAACTGTCAGATATTTGTGTTAGGCTGTACAGTCCTGATAGGCTGAGGAACCACACCCAATGAAGACCTTTAATGGCAACCCACATCAGGACTGGGTAGTATGTTTGGTGATCCAGGATAGCTGAGAAATCCCCTGAGGATTTGGGACATCAGTGCGCACCCCGAAACCTAGTGCCCATGAATCAGTCTACCTGCAGGTTTCCACTGAGGCAGGGTGAAGTCTTAGGTGGTCTAGTGCTCTGGGCCTAGTTCAGGATCACCTTCATTTCTCACCTAGAGTCGCACCAGGTGCTGCTGTCCTCTTTCACTCTGCTCCAGTCTCTCTCGTCCTCTTTTTTGTTCCTCTAACAAGCCCAGCTTGTTCCTGTTTCATATCCCTTCTAGCCATTCCTCTGACTGGAATTCTCTTCCTCTAGGTCTAAAATTCCTGGCTTCTTCTTACCCCCCAGGCCTCAGCTCAAAGTTAACCACCTTTTCTCATCAGCCCTACTTTTACCCTTATCTTCCCTCACATCACACTCCACATCTTTATTGTATTTTATTTGTACCGCCTGTTTCTAACTGAACTAATTGTGTTTGTTTACATACTTGTTGTTGGTCTTTCCTTCTATGAGGTCGGTCCCACCGGGGAACTTACTGCCTTGCTCAACCCTGCACCCTTAGACTTTGGAGTCATTCCAGCATCTACAAGGGGTTCAATAATACGTGTTGAATGTTGGATAAATTCCAAACCAATCCAATCCACTCCACTCTGTTGGTTAAAGATAATAAGACAGAGTTCCGCTCCACTTCCCTCCGGTCCCTGCAGCAAAAGAGATCCTCGGAGATAAAAAGGCTTTTAGCTGTACGTAGTCTAGTCCAATGGTTTTTCAATTTGTTATTTAGCTGTGGAAGTTGTTTTTGTTGTTTGGTTTTTCAAATGAAATCTTACACAAAAGGCTAATTTATAAAAGCAATAAAAGAAGAGCTACTAATGAGAGCCAGGTTTCTCACTGTTAGAGAAAGAAGGCACAGGGAGCAAGGGAAGAAGGCTAGAATGAACCCTGTGGCGTTGGATTACATCAGAGATGTCAGTGTCAACTCACATTGGTTTGTTTGTATAAAAAAATAGATATGTGAGTATACATGAGTTAGTGTACCCATGTATTTTCTGTCCCCTGAGAGAGAGAGCCTAAAAGCAGTGATGCTTCAGCAGTAAAACTCTCTCTCTCTCTCTCTCTCTCTTTCTCTCTCTCTCTCTCTCTCTCTCTCTCTCTCTCTCTCTCTCTCTCTCAAGGCAGGAAGATCCCTTGAGCCCAGGAGTTCAAGACCAGCCTGAGCAACATAGCGAGACACCATCTCTACATAAGAGTTTTAAAAATTTGCTGGGTATGGTAATATGTACTTTTAGTCCCAGCTATTCAGAAGGCTAAAGTGGGAGGATCGCTTGAGCCCAGGAGATTGAGGATGTAGTAAGCTATGATTGCATTACTGCACTCCAGCCTCGGCAAATAAGACCCTGAGTCTTAAAAAAAATAAAAAAACACTTAATGCCCAGATCTTGGTTTTTATATACTGTTGTCCGATAAAAAGAACTAGGGCTCCTTGGAGAAATGGCTAATTCTAGGGCTTGGGCAAGAAAACACAAGATATGCCTGGGGTATCTTGTAGTAACATAAAGTGAAGAAGTGCTAGAGATAGAGAAAGAGGAAGGGAGGGAGGGGGAGAAAGAGACAGACATAGAGACAGAGGGAGACAAAGAGAGAATAAGAAAAATGATAGGAACATGTAAAAAAGACACAGAAACCAAAGTTACGATAATGAGATTATAACCCCCAAAATAGTCCACACTGATATAAATAAATATTGAATAAATGAATAGAGGAGAGAGACAAATTTCCCATACAGAAAAATTTCAAATAATATATGTAGATTTTTCTACTTCCTTAAGGAGGTGAAACATAACTCCCCACTCCTTAAGTATGAACTATGCCTAGTGACTTTGTTCCAAAGAGCACATACAGCATGGAAGAGGGGGTGGGTAGCGTAGGAGGGGAGAGTAAATTTAAGTGGAGAAACCTGACAAACACTACCTCATTCAAGTGGTCAAAGTCAACATCAGTAGTGAGTGATAAGTCATGTTGATAGTATGTACCCTTGACAGGATATGATGACAATGACACTTTAGCTCTGTGGTCTTCCTCCCCAAAAACTATAACCACAGTCTAATTATGAGGAAAACATCACAAATCCCAAAGAACATTCTGCAAAATATCTAGCCAGTGCTCCTCAAAACTGTCAAGGTCATCAAAAACGAGGAAAGTCTGAGAAACTTTCACAGGCAAGAGGAGCCTAAGAAGACGTGATGACTAAATGTAATGTGGTGTTTTGGATGGGATCCCAGAACAGAAAAGGGAAGTTAGGTAAAAACTTAGGTAATTTGCATAAAGTAGGGCTTTAGTTAATAATAATATGTCAATATTAGTTCATCAAATGTACCATACTCATTAAAGATGTTAATAAAGGGGAAACTGGGTGCAGGCTACATAGGAACTCTCTGTACTATCTTTGAAATGTTTCTGTAAATCTGAAACTGTTCTAAAATAAAAAGATTATTTTTTAAAAAAAGCTCACTTAACAATATTTTAAAATGTGTGAATTTTATTGGATAAAAATAATACCTCAATTTTTAAAAATGAAAAAAAATTGAAAAACTTGAGCGATTTCCCCAACATAGCTTGTACGTGGTGAAGTTAGAATGAAAATTCAAGTTCTTTTATTTTGTATCTCATACTCCCTGCTATGGACTAACATGTGTCCCCCCCAAATGCATATGTTGAATCCCTAACCCTACAATGTGACTGTATTTAGAGACAGGTTTTGGAAAGCAATTAAGGTTTAATGAGGTCCTAAGAGTGGGACCCTAATCTGATAGGACTGGCAGCCTTATAAGAAGAGGAAGAGAGCAAGATCCTCCACCCTGCCTGTACCCCTCCACCCACACGCATGCACAGAGGAAAGGCCATGTGAGGACAAAGCAACCAACTGTAAGCCTGAAACCAGCTCTCATCAGAAACCAAATCCTGCTAGACCTGGATCTTGGATTTTCCAGCCCTCAGAACTGTAAATAAAGAAATGTGTGATGTTTAAAGCCACCTAGTCTGTGGCATTTTGTCATAGTAGCCCAGGCAGATTAATACACTACCTTATAATTTATTGAATATTATGTCCTAATCACTGTTCTGAGAGATTTATAGACATTTCATCTTCACAGTAACCACAATGGGGAGTTAAGTGATAATATTATCCCCAGTTTGCAAATGAGAAACCTGGGGTTTAGAAAAGGTAAATTTGCCGGGCTCGGTGGCTCAGCCTGTAATCCCGCGCCTTTGGGAGGCTGAGGTGAGTGAATTGCCTGAGTCCATGGTTCAAGACCCGCCTGGGCAGCGAGACCTCATCTCTACAATAAATCGAAAAATCAGCTGGGCGTGGTGGCGCATGCCTGTCATTCTGGCT
>NW_007251427.1:354128-365893 GCF_000164805.1 Carlito syrichta | reverse complement strand
TTCCTCCAGTCTGGGCGACAGAGTGAGACTCCAACTCAAAAAAAAAAAAAAAAAAAGAAAAGGTAAATTTCCTGGAGTCCCATAGCTAGCAAGAGTCAGAGTTGTGGTTCACATTCATAATTATTTAATGTTAAAGCCCAAACTCTTTCAATCACTTCCCAGGGGCTGTTTGTGGAGGGTAGGAAGTTATGGTCCATCTCCTTGAGGACAGACTATCCACACTACTTATATGGAATTCTTCTGCATGGGAGATTTGTCTCTTCTTCCCAATTTATTCAGTCACTTATTTATATGTGTATGGGCTGATGGATATTTATTTTATATTTTGGGCTATAATCCAATACTACTTTATTTTGCTGCTTAAGTAGTTTCAACTTTGGCTACTGAGAGCCCCCTCAGTTGACTCTCGTGTCACTTTGACCCACCACTATCATTGTGTTTTTTGTTTGTTCTCTGTTTTTTGTTGTTGTTTGAGTACTTTCTTACTTTCTGGCATTATAAGATACTCCAGGATCATCTTGCATATTTTCTGCTCAGTCCTAGAATCAACTATTTCTGCAAAGAATCCTGGTCTCTTTTATTAGAGAATAGTGTTAGAAATCAAGATCTGGCATTTTGTGGTCATTAATACTGTGTGTCCTTATTTCTAAGCCCTCTCAGCTGATAGAAAAAAAATGTGTGTTAATTCTAATCCATGTAAATGCACATATCTATGAATATTTTTGTATGTAACCATCTGTATCTATGTATTAAGCTAAACATGGGTTCATGCTTAAATCTCTAATACATTATCTCATGAACCATTCTAGCCTCTCCCCTTGCTTATTTGCAACCTCCCACTCCAACAGTGAGAAACCTGACTCCCAGCATCTGCCATTCACTTATTTAATTGTTCAGTTCCTGTGTACATGCTTAGTGCTATCAGAATTGTTAACCCATACCCCATGGGAAACAACTTTATCAGCTAGAGTACAGTACTTATTCACAGTTTTTTCCTTTAGTTCTACCAACTTCACTCATTTCCAAAGTTACTTAGGTCAGGACTTTTCCCCCACCCTCTTTCATGAGGTTGTTTCAAACATTAGTAATATAGTTAGATTGCTTTGTCACATTCACCTAAAATATTTTTTTATTTGCATATGTTTATGTTCACTTTTTTTACTGTAAAGTTCTATGGGTTTTTAAAAATGCACTGTGACATGTATCTACCATTAGAGTATCATACAGAATAATTTTGCTACCCTAGAAACACTCCTGTGTTTCACCTATTTAAACTTCTCCCCCAATGTCTGGCAACCACTTATATTTTTACCCTTGCTATAGTTTTGCTTTTTCCAGATTGTCATCATATAATTGGAATTATGTAGTATGTAGACACTTCAGAATGGCTTCTTTCACTTAGTAATATACATTTTAAGATTTATTCATATCTTTTCATGGCTTGATAACTCAAATCATTTTATTGACAAATAACATTCCATGGTAGGGATGTTCCATGATCTGTTTACCCATTCATCTACTAAAAGACATCTTGGTTGTTTTCAGGTTTTTGATGATTATGAATAAAACTGCTATAAACATTTGCATGCAAGTTTTAGTGTGAACATATGTTTTCAAGTCAGTAGGGGACATATCTGGGAGCATGACTGCTGGATGGACTATATGTATTTAGCTTTGCAGATCTTCCAAAGTGATTGTTGCATTTTCCATCTCTACAGCCAAAGAATGAGAATTCTGTTGCTCTGCATCCTCATCAGTAATTGGTATGGTCAGTGTTTTGGATTTTAGCCATTCTAATAGATATGTAATTATACCTTGTTGCTGTTTTAATTTGCAACTCCCAAATGATGGAGGATGTTGAGCATCATTTCATGGTGTATTTGTCATCTGCACATCTTCTTTGGTGAGGAGTTTGTTCAGATCTTGTGCCTATTTTTAATTGAGTTGTTTGTTTTCATATGGTTGTGTTTCAAGATTTTTTTTGCTATTTTGGATACCAGTCCTTTATCAGATATGTGTTTTTCAAATATTTTCTCCCAGTCTATGGTTTGTCTTTTCATTCTTTTAACAGTGTTTTTCACAGAACAGAAGCTTTTAATTTTAATAAAATCTAACATCAATTTTTAAATTTTATAGCTTACTCACACTTTTGGTGTTATATCTAAAAACTTACCACCAAACCAAGGTCATAGATTTTTCTCCTGTTAATCAGTTTTGACAAATATATGCTAATGATTTATGGTTGAATTGGGCCTCCCAAAAAGATATGTTAGCAGGGTTGACTACTTCTGATGGCTCTCAGGGAGAATCTGTTCCCTGCCTCCCCACTAGCTTTTGGTCAAGAATAGCAATCCTTGGCATTCTTTGGCTTGTAGATGCATCACTCCAATCTCTGCCTCCATGTTTACATGGCATTCTCCCCTTTTCTTTGTGTCTAATTTTTCCTCTTCTTATAAAGATTTACCCTAATGACTTCATCTTAACTTGATTATGTCTGCAAAGAACCTATATCTAAAAGAGGTTACATTCGCAGGGGCCATCAGAAGTAGTCAACCCTGCTAATATTTTCATTTTGGACTTCCAGTCTCCAGAAATGTGAGATGATAAATTTATGTTGCTTCAAGTCAAAGTGGTACTTTGCTACAACAACACTAAGAACCTAATATAGCGTGTATAATCATCACCTCAACAAAGATATTGAATATTTCCATCACTTCAGAAAATTCCCTTATCCTCCGTCCCAGTCTGTATCTCCCTTAAACATAGCCACTAACTGGCTTCTGTCATCAAATCTTAGTTCGCCTGTTCTAGAACATCTTTTTATTAAAAAATTTTAATTTTAGAGATGTGGGGTACAATTCAGGGTTAGGTATACAAATGTTCATTATGCAGGAACACTTGTTGATAAATAGAACAACTTATAAACATAACAATACAGTATGTACATGAAGGATTTTTGGCAAACTCCTTTCACCCAACATAATGCTTTTCAGATTTATCCATGTTATCTCACATATCAGCAGTTTCTTCTATTTATTGCTAAATAGTATTTTTACTAATATATTACAATCTGCTTATCCATTCACCTATTGATGAATGAGTAGAATTGCTGAATCTATTCTACTCTTTGTTTGACTTTATAAGAAACTATTTTCCAAAGTGTTTGTAACATTTACAGTCTCACCCTCACAATATGTGAGAGTAAGAGATGCTCTATGATCTCACCCAAATTTGAAACTGTCTGTCATTTTTGGCCATTTCATTGTGGTTTTGATTCACATTATCTTGCCGACCAGTTATGCTGAACATCTTTTCATGTGCTTAGTGGCCATTCATGTATCTTCTTTTATGATGAGTCTTTTGTTCAT
The DNA here is from genome assembly GCF_000164805.1 of Carlito syrichta. NCBI lineage: Eukaryota > Metazoa > Chordata > Mammalia > Primates > Tarsiidae > Carlito > Carlito syrichta. The sequence continues at coordinate 362,525 of NW_007251427.1, read as the reverse complement.
TTCTTATTGGATTGTTTAGTTTTTTGGTATTGAATTATAGGAATTCTTTATACATTTTGAATATAATTCCTTTACCAGAATTATGCATTGCTGATATCTCTAGTCCACTGTGGTTTGCCTTTACATTCTATTAATGTTGTCTTTTGAAGAATGGATGTTTTAGAGTTTGTGAAGTCTAGAAAACCAGGTTTGTTTTTCTTTTATGGTTAGTGCTTTGTATCTTGTCTAAGAAATCTTGCTTGCCCTAAGAAATCTTGCTTGCAAAGATATTCTTTTCTGTTTTCATCTAGAAGCTTTAAAAGTTTTAGCCTTTTAATTTTGGTCCATAATTCATCTGAAATTAATTTTTAAATGTCATATAATATGTAAATTGAGGCTTATTTTTATCCATATGAATAGCTGTCATTTGTTGAAAAGATTATCTTCTCAGATAGGATTAGTTTTGGTGACTTTAGCTGACTACCTATATATGAGTCTTCTAATGGACTCACTATTCTGATCTACTGATCTACGTATCTAACTTTATGGCATTACTACAGTATTATAATTACTACAACTTTATAGAAAGTGTTAAAATCAGGTAGAATAAATTTTCCAAATTTGTTCTTTTTTTAAGTTTTAGCTATGTCAGACCCTTTGAATTTTCATGCACATTTTAGAATTGGCTTGGCAATTTCTACAAAAATTCCTGCTTTGATTTTCAATGGCATGACATTAAATCTATAGATCAATTTGGGGAAAGTTGATGTCAAAAATATTAAGTCAATCCAGAAACATTAGTTCTAGGTGGGTATTTAAAAAAAAATTCCATAGGATTTTGTACATTGACAATTATGTCAGCGTAAATGAAGACAATTTTACTTCTTCCTTTTGATTCTGGATGTGTTTTTATTTTTTCTTGCCTAATTGCTCTGGCTATTAATTCCACCACAATATTGAATAGAAGTGTTGAGAATAAACATCCTTATTCATTATCTTAAAAAGAAAGTATTCAATCTTTCATTATTAAGTATGATGCTAGCTGCAAGATATTCTTAAATATCCTTTATCAGGTTGAGAAAGTTTGCTTTTTTTTTTGAGTTGGAATCTCACTCTGTCGCCCAGACTGGAGTGCAGTGGCTGCTCCCAGTCACCGCAGCCTCGACCTGCTAGGCACTAGCAATCCTTCCGCCTCAGGCTCTCAAGTAGCTGGAACTACAGGCGCGTGCTACCACGCCCAGCTCTAATTTTTTGATTTATTGTAGAGATGAGGTCTTGCCAAGTCCAAGTTGCCCTGGCGGGTCTCGAACACCCGGGCTCAGGCAATTCACTCACTTCAGCCTCCCAAAGCGCGGGATTACAGACTGAGCCACGGAACCCGGCTTGCTATATTTATTTATTTATTTATTTGAGTTGGAGTCTCACTCTGTCGCCCAGACTGAGTGCAGTGGCCGCTTCCGGCCACTGCAACCTCGACCTGCTGGGCTCCGGCGATCCTTTCGCCTCAGCCTTCCAAGTAGCTGGAACTACAGACGCGCACTACCACGCCTGGCTAATTTTTTATTTCCTGCAGAGATGAGGTCCCGCCAAGTTGCCCAGGCGGGTCTCGAACCCATGGGCTCAGGCAATCCAGTCACCTCAGCCTCCCAAAGGCGCAGGATTACAGGCTGAGCCACCGAGCTCGGCTTGCTTTTATTCTTAATTTGTGAGAGTTTTATTAAGCATGAAAGTTGACTTTTATCAATTTTTTTCCTGCAACTATTGTAAAAATAATGATTTTTTCATATTTAGCCTGTTATGGTGAATTACAGCTATTGATTTGACAATGCAAGCTGAAATTTGTATTCCAGGAATTAAATCCCACCTGGTCATGACTTCTTATCATTCTTATGTATTGTTACATTTGATTTGCTAAAATTTTGTTATAAATTTTTGCATCTATAATCAAGATGGAAATGGACCCTTAGATTTTTTTTTTCCTTTAATGTCTCTCTTGTTTTGACATCAGAAGATAACTGCCTTCGTAGAATGAGTTGGGAAGTATTCTCCGTCTTTACTTTTTTGAAAGTGTTTATGTAGAATTGATATTATACCTCTCTGAAATGTTTGCTATAATTCACCAGTGAAGCGATCTGGACCCGGCGTTTTCTTTGTGAGAAGGTTTTCTTTTTTTTTGAGTTGGAGTCTCACTCTGTCGCCCAGACTGAGTGCAGTGGCCGCTTCTGGCCACTGCAACCTCGACCTGCTGGGCTCCGGCGATCCTTCCGCCTCAGCCTTCCCAGTAGCCGGAATTACAGGCATGCGCTACCACGCCCGGCTGATTTTTTTTTTATTATTTATTGTAGAGATGAGGTCTCACCAAGTTGCCCAGAGAAGGTTTTCACAATAGAAGTTTTTCTGATAGGACTGGTAGCCTTATAAGAAGAGGAAGAGAGCAAGATCCTCCCACCCTGCACCCCTTCACCTACACGCACGCAGAGAGGAAAGGACATGTGAGGACAAAGCAACCAACTGCAAGCCTGAAATCAGCTCTCACCAGAAACCAAATCCTGCTAGACCTGGATCTTGGAATTTCCAGCCCTCAAAATTGTGAATAAAGAAATTTTTCACAATAGAAGGTTTTCTGGTAGGACTGGTAGCCTTATAAGAAGAGAGCAAGATCCTCCTATTTCAATTTCTTTAATAAATATAGATCTATTTGCAGTATCCATTTCTTCTTGAGTTAAGTTTGGTAGACTTAGTCTTTCAAGAAATTGGTATACTTCATTTACATTTTAGAATTTATTGGCATAAAATTGTTTATAATATTCCTTTACTATCATTTAAAAATCTGCAGACTTTGTGGTGATATCATCTCTATTATTTCTGATAGTGGTAATTTGTGTGGATTTTTTTTCCTCTCTCTCTTTCCCTCTCTTAATTAACCTACATAGAGGTTTAACAATTTTAGTGATCTTGTCAACAAATTTGCTCTTTGACACAATGATTTTTCTCTACTGTTTTTTTCTTTTCTATTTTATTATTTTCTATTCTGACATTTTCATTATTTCTTTTTTCTGCTTTGTTTGTTCTTGGTTTTCTAGATTTTTCTAGTGAAAGTTGATGTCATTGATTTGATATCTTTCTTTTTTTCTAATATAAGGGTATAAAATTTCCTCTAAGTACTGCTTTAGCTACATCTGCATATTTTAAAATATTATATTTTTCTTTTCATTCAAGTCAAATTGCTTTCTAGTTAAACTTTTGATGACCCAAGTATTATTTAGAACTCTGTTATATAGTTTTCAAATGTTTGGGAATTTTATAAATTTTCTTCTGTTATTGATTTTTAACATAAATCCACCATGGTCAGACAACATACCTTGTATAATTTGCATTATTTTAAATTTATTGAGATATATTTTATAACCAAGGCATATTTTATGTTTTATCTTGGTAAATGTTCTGTTTATATTTGGAAAACATGTACATTTAGCTATTGTTAGCTGAAATGTTCTATAAATATCAAATAGGTCAAATTGGATGATAGAGTTGTTCAAGTCTTCTACTGATTTTATATCTACTTATTCTATGAATTATTGAGAAAAAAGTATTGAAAGCATTGAATATAATTGTGGATTTATACATTTCTCTTTGTGGTTCTATTGGCTTTCACTTCATGCATTTTGAAGACTGTTATTTCGTTCATAAACACTCCAAATCATTATGTTCTCTTGATAATTTATGATTATGAAATTATTTTATTTATCCATGATAATGTTTATCCAATATATAAGTGGGGTTTTGGAGCTAGCATGTACTTGGATATTGCTTTTTAAAGTCAATACAACAGTCTCTACCTTTTAATTGGAGTGTCTGGTCCAATTATTTTTAATGTTATTATTCATATGATTGTGTTTAATTGTACTACCTTTCTATGTGTTTTATATTTGTCCCAGTTGTTCTTTGCTGTCTTTTTTTAGTTTGAGTATATTCTATGGCTTCATTTTAGCTACTTAATTGAATTATTAGCCATACTATTTGCTGGGTTATTTTAGAGGTTGCTTTAGAGTTTATAGTATACATCTTTTATTTACCATAGTCTAACTTTAAGCAATTATTCTTCATGTAGAGTATAAGAATCTTAAATGTATACTTTGGTTTCTTACCTTACTAGCCTTTGTGCATTGTTATCATACATTTTTACTTCTACATCTTTAAAAAAAATTTTTTTAAAAGATAGAGTCTCACTCTGTTGCCCCAGCTTGGAGTGCAGTGGCATCATCATAGTTCACTGCAACCTTGAATTCCCACGCTCAAGTGATCCTCCTGCCTCAGCCTCCTGAGTAGCTAGGACTACAGGCATGTACCATCATGCCCAGATAATTTTTTTAATAGAGAAAATATCTCACTATGTTGCCCAATCTAGTTTTCAACTCCTGGCCTCAAGCTATCTTGCTGCCTTGGTCTCTCAAAATGCTGGGATTACAGACATGAGCCACCATGCCTGGTCTACATCTTTTATGTATCTCATAATATGCTGCTATCATGCTTTAAATAAATAATTTTAAAGATATTTAAATAATTATATTTACTTATATAATACTATTTCCTATGCTGCTCAATACTTTGTGTAGATCAGATATCAGTAAACGTTTTCTGTAAAGGGTCAGATAATAACTATTTTAAGTTTTGCATGTGGTTTGTTATAATTACTCAACTCTGCCATTGTAGCATAAAAACACCCATAGACGATACCTAAATGAGTGAGCATGTCTGTGTCTCAATAAAATTCTATTTACGAAAAGAGGCAATAGGTCAAATTTGGTCTATAGCTTGCTGACCTTGATATAGGTCTAGGTTTCCATCTGTCATACTTTTTTTTCTATTTGGAGGACTTCCTTTTCCTTTTTTTATTTCTCCAATCTGTAGCTGATGAATTTTTTCAGCTTTTGTATGTCTAAAGAAGTATTTATTTTGCCTTAGCTTTGAAAATAAATTTTTCTTAATAAAGAGTTCTAGGATGACAATTTTTTTTTCTTGCAATATTTTAAAAATTTTGAGCCACTGTCTTCTAGCTTGCATGGTTTTTAACAAGAAATCTTCTGTTAATGGTTGCCCTGTAGGTAATGTAGCCTTCTTTTCTGTTTACTTTGCAAATTTCATCTCTGTCACTGGTTTAAAGCTATTTGATTATGATGTATATTAGTGTAGTTTTGTTTTTTTTTTTTTTAATTTTCTGGTTTGGGTGTTCATTGACCTCAAAGCTGTGAATTTATAATTTGTATCAAATTTGAAACATTTGGTCACTATTTCTTCAAATATTTTTCTGTCTACCCTCTCTTTTGAAGACAATTACACATATATTTGGTCACTTGATATTGTTATTGTTGTTCTGTTCTTTTTTTAAAAAAATCATTTCCTCTGTGTGCTTTATTTTAAGTAGTTCCTATTGCTGTATCTTCAAATTTACTACTTTTTTCTTTGGAAATGCCTAATCTGGAGTTAATCCCATTCATTATATTTTTTATCTCAGATATGATTTTTTTTCTACATAAGTTTGGTTCAGGCCTTCCCGATATCTTCCATATCTCTACTTAATGCTCAGTCTTTTCTCTAGCTTCTTGAACATATGGAAGGCAGTCATAATAACTGTTTTAATATACTTGTCTATTAATTCTACATTTGTGTCATTTCTGAGTCAGTTTGATTGAGTTTTCTCCTCATTATAGGTTTTATTTTTCTGTTCTTCTGAGTGCCTGATAATTTCTTTTTTTTTTTTTTTACTGGATTCCTGATATTGTTAATTTTACCTCTTTGGGTGCTGAATATTCTTATATTCCTAAGTTTTATTTTGGGTGTTAATAAATTACTTTAAAATCGCTTGATATAGCGCTTCTGAGATGATGGTAGCATAGTTAGTCAGACTGCATGAGTACCTGTGTGAGTAAGTGAGTGTATGGAGGAATTTGCATGAATATCTGTGTGTAAGTGGGCATATGAGGAACTTACTAATTGGGGACTTAGGAGCAAGTGTCCAGGGATCTCCCGGTGAAGTGGCTGGTGCTGTAGCTGCTCTGCTTAGACCCTAGTGCTTCCTGAAGTACAGAAGTTGAGCGTCATTTTCTAAAATCAACAAAGATTTTCCCAGGAAGAATCTGCCAGAGTGACTACTGTTCCCACCACTGCAGCACCAATCCAGACACTGGCAATGAGGCAGCACAGTGAGGAAGCCAGAGGTCGAGTCCCAAAGAAGTAGCAGGGAGAGGCCACCCCAAACCTGGATTCACTGTCACTGCCTCCAGCACCAGGCTAGGCTGCCAAGCCTCACCCCCAGGACCTGAGATCTGGAAACTGTAGTACTTGCTTAGAAGGGCGCTATCTTTCTCTACCCTGTTTGTGGCAGGAGCAGCAGTCTGTAGAGAAACTGAGCAGACACTCTAAAGCATGGGCAGATAAGTTCTCCAGGATGGCCTCCATGGAAGAGCACACCTGCATCTTAAGACCAGGGGTGATCTCTGCATTGCTTTTGGACTGCTTTCTGTGAACTCAGAGTGCACAAGCCCTGGTGGGTAACAGTAGACATGAAGCCCCAGATGATCCACCCCCCACCCCAGTCATCAACTGGATGCCATGGAAGTTGTGACCATGCTTGGAGAGGAAGGAAGGTGAGAGAGCCTGGGATATGTAGAGTCAAGTAACTGTCCCTACCTTCCCACAGGTGCACACCATCTATCAATTGCAGGAAGCAGGTGGTGAAGATTCTAGCATCTCAAGTTTCAACAGCGAAGAGGGAACCTGCAGTAACAGATCTGCAATTGCAGAACCCACCACAAGAGGGAACTCCCCACCTCTCAAAGAGATGCACTAAAGCTAAGAAATCTCTACTAACATACCAATGGGTTTTTTTGGATTTTGGTTTTTGTCTGTGTGTTTGTTTTCTCTCTTTTTTATTGTTTGTCTCACTTGTTTGCTTTGTTGATAGGTTGGTTTTCTCTTTTCTTTCCTCTTTCTTTTTCTCTCTTTTTATTTTTCTCTGTGTTTTTTTTCTCTCTCTTTGTTCTTTCCTTTTTATCTCTCCTTATTCCCTTTCTTTACTCTCTTATAACCTGTCTTGGATTCAAGTATACCCATTGTAAGATCATACTGTGTGGCGACAGAGAGCAAGTGCCAGCTGGCCCATTCACTAGACAGCAAGCATTGTGACCCATCAGTAGGTTCTGAATCCTTGTGGCTACTCCCCTACCTGTTAGTAAGTGCTCAAAATTGTAAAGAGATATCACAATGTTCCACCCCCAGCCCTATTACATAACTGAACAAACCTGGAGTCCCAGCTCAGGTGAGGAAAGAAGAAGGAGCAAATATCAGAGGCAATTGCTTCTCCATGTTCTACTGAGCAACAGAATTAAAAATAAAGTTAAGAAAAGTGCTATGGCTGGGCTTGGTGGCTCAGCCTGTAATCCTGCGCCTTTGGGAGGCTGAGGTGAGTGGATTGCCTGAGCCCACGGGTTCGAGACCCACCTGGGCAGCGAGACCTCATCTCTACAATAAATTTTTTTAAAAAATCAGCCAGGTGTGGTAGCGCATGCCTATAATTCCGGCTACTTGGAAGGCTGAGGTGGAAGGATCGCCGGAGCCCAGCAGGTCGAGGCTGTGGTGGCCAGGGGTGGCCACTGCACTTCAGTCTGGGCAACAGAGTGAGACTCCAACTCAAAAAAAAAAAGAAAAAGAAAACTGCTAAAAGTGCAGAAAAAAAAAGCCCCAAAAATCACTGGTGACACTCAGAGCCCCAACAAAGAGTCAGCGACTGAAAGAACAACTACTGGAACACAAGCAATAGCTGTCTCTGAGAACAATGGTACCCAGAAAGTACTTACAGAGATCAGAGAATTGTTGAATAGAATGAATAAAAATCAAGAAATGCAAGGGCCAAAACTAAATGAAATTGCAATGGAGTTGGACAGACTCAAGAAAGCATATTTAGAAATAGTAGAAATGAAGAACTCCATCCAAGAAATAAATAACAAACTAATAAACATGGAGAGCAGAATTGACCAAGCAGGGGAAAGAATCTCAGAGCTGGAAAACCAAAATATGTAATTAACTAAATCTATTAAAAATATAGAAAGAGGCCAGGCTTGGTGGTTCAGCCTGTAATCCCATGCTTTGGGAGGCCGAGGTGAGTGAATTACCTGAGCCCGCAGGTTCGAGACCTGCCTGGGTAACTTGGCAAGACCTCATCTCCACAATAGATCAAAAAATCAGGCAGGCATGGTAGCGCATGCCTGTAATTCCAGCTACTCGGAAGGCTGAGGCGGAAGGATAGCCAGAGCCCAACAGGTCGAGGCTGCGGTGGCCGGGAGCGGCCACTGCACTCCAGTCTGGGTGACAGAGTGAGACGCCAACCCAAAAACAAAAAACAAAACAAACATACAGTTA